>NW_013667427.1:186729-214609 GCF_000517525.1 Limulus polyphemus
ACCACACGTTTAAGTGGTAAAATTATAATAAACGTCTATATGTTTGAGTCTCATTAACAAGTGTTTGTTTGTTGAATTTTGCACAAGACTACTCAAACGCTATCTACATTAGCCGTCTCTATATTAGGGAGAAAGCAATTAGTCAACACCACCCACCACCAACTATTGATATAGTCTGATTATCAACAAACTGTAGGATTGACTGTCACATTATAATGTTCTTACGGCTAAAAGGACGAGCAAACTGAGAGTCGAGCATCTTAGCCACTAGGCCTACTAACAAGTGGATGAACTGTGTGGTGACTAATTAGACGAATTACTAACGACATCAAATATCAAAAGGAAAAATAGAACGTATTTAGGTTCAAAGTGAATAATATTGGTATTAAATAAAATCAGCAAGACTAGATAAAATAATAAATATCTGGTACAAGTTCAAGTTAGTAAAAACAGTTAATATAGTACCAATATCCGGTACAAGTTCAACTTAGTAAAAACTGTTAATATAGTACCAATATCTGGTACAAGTTCAAGTTAGTAAAAACAGTTAATATAGTACCAATATCTGGTACAAGTTCAAGTTAGTAAAAACAGTTAATATAGTACCAATATCCGGTACAAGTTCAAGTTAATAAAAACAGTTAATATAGTACCAATATCTGGTACAAGTTCAAGTTATAAAAACAGTTAATATAGTACCAATATCCGGTACAAGTTCAAGTTAGTAAAAACAGTTAATATAGTACCAATATCTGGTACAAGTTCAAGTTAGTGAAAACAGTTAAAAAGCACTCGTACGTGGTACTACTGCAAATCTCTAAGAACAGTTAAAATAATTAGTTTTTGATACTAGTTAAGGTCAATAAAACATTTAGTACAGTTCCGGAATATGATATTAGTTAAAATTATAAAAAATATACCGATGTATAGTACTAGCACGCGCATTTTTATTTATTTCTTTTTACTGAAGAAATGGAAACACTATTTCCGACAGAAAGATTGTGCGTGTACCAACAATGTTATGATAATTTCGTAAGGTTTAAAAAATCGATAAAAAGTAGTTTTTCAGAATTTATAGTTCCTTCTGGAAGGATTTAGAAGTTATGGCAATCATAAAAAAACTTTTTATTTCGGCCAACGTTTCGTCATTGTGGTTTCATCAGGGTTAGCAGTACAACAACTGTTTAATGATCATTATATAACATTGATTTGTTTGATGATCATTATATAACATTGATCTTCTCTGTCACTCTGTAGTAATGATCATTATATATCATTGATCTTCTCTGTCACCCTGTAGTAATAATCATTATATAACATTGATCTTCTCTGTCACCCTGTAGTAATGATCATTATATATCATTGATCTTCTTTGTCGCCCTGTAGTAATGATCATGTTTGTTGATCATTATATAACATTGATCTTCTCTGTCACCCTGTAGTAATGATCATGTTTGATGATTATTATATAACATTGATCTTCTCTGTCACCCTGTAGTAATGATCATATTTCATGATTATTATATAACATTGATCTTCTCTGTCACCCTGTAGTAATGATCATATTTCATGATTATTATATAACATTGATCTTCTCTGTCACCCTGTAGTAATGATCATGTTGGATTACTACTGATCGTTTCTGTTTATCAGAATATTTCACTATAGAGTTATACATTCTGTATTAGTTTCGTTCTTTGCTTTTTGAATACACGTTGCCATGACTTCCATCACGTGCTTTCTCTTGCAAGGGACTGAACATTGTTTGGAGATTGACTGTGAAAATACATTTCGTTTTTATAAATTTGTTTTCTCATTTTGGGAGTTTTGGTAAATAGGAAATTTTCTCGCAGGAATTAAAATAAGATGGACACATAATGAAATCACTTGTATTTTTTTTAAAGATATTGCAAGGTTTTCTTCAATTAAAGTAATTTCGCTGCGTCTGTTGATGAACGTCCCCCTCAAACATCTCGTGCGAATAAAATGTATCTCTTTGGCGGAAGAAAACAACAAAAAAACAAAACGCTAATATATCAAATAATGTTCGTGCCTCCACACCCGAGTACTCGCTGCTTTCAATCAGAAACATCACTAACATGGCTGAAACGGGCTTAGGCCAACGTAAATGTAGCGCATTACTCATTTCTAATAACAAATTACGTACATTATTTACGCTCTGCGGCTCTTCAGAAAACAGGTGCACCATTTTGATTCTCACCTGCCTTGTAACGCTCAAATAAGAAGGATATCCAGTCTCGCTCGTTGGAGTTCGTTAATTACTGTGTGTGTGTGTGTATTAACTAAACCTAAAAGTTTTCCGAAGTTTCGACTAAGAAAGTGCCCTCTGCTTTACGTTAATAAAATTTTTATTTTATTAAGTTACTTTAGTTATTATTAATCAAAATTTTCATTTTGGGATTAAAGTTATTTGGTAGCAAATTTCTTTTTTGTTTTAATAATACAAATACACGAGGGGGTATAACACTAAAAAAATCGGGTTTCGATACCCGTGGTTGGTACAGCAGAGATATCCCATTGTGTAGCTTTGCGCTTAACAAAAAATTAATAATTAATTTTTGGAACATGTTGTATTCGTCCTGGGTGTTGCTATAACCAATGAATAAATGATAGCACTACAAAATGTTATTTTGGACAGACATTTATTACTACCAATACTGTGTATCCCAGCCGGTCTGAAGAGCTCTGGATTGAGCGAAACGCGTCGTTAGCAATGGATATGACAAATATAGTGTGGTTGAAATACTATTATTATTTACTCTCATAATTCTTGAAAACCTATAAGGGACTATATAAAGAATGTGGTGTTTAAAATGTAATAGGCCTAATACTAATGTCTTATGACAAATATAAGAGTAAAGTCTAACCTATATAACACGCAGTGTGTGTCACGTCACGCTTGATTTCTCGAGATAGGAGGAGTCATAAAAACCAAAATGCATTTGTCCTGATAGACTAGTTCATTTACTTCTGCCCATTACGATTTTAGTGACGGGGTGCAAGGTGGCGTGAGGATGGGGAGTGCCGTGAAACCTTATATGTGTAGTGAGTGTTGGTATAATAAGCCTAAAGTAAAGACGTAGTGTGGGATCACCTAGCCTAGAGCCAAGTGCATAAAATTTATCATGAAAGTAAAAATATCGATTCAATTTTAAACTTAAAATCGTTTCTGAATTAATCTATTTTCTGTTATATCACCAAAGTTTTAAATTAAAAAAACAAAACTCTTTAATTAATGGAGACTCTAAATTAGGAAATCAACAATTATTTTTCCAGTTTTGTTGTCTATACATTTCATTTTATACTTTCAGTACATAGATTAACAACAACATTAGGTTATACTTTTGTTGCTAAGCCACGAATCCATTTTGATTGGCTCACAGAGGAATTTACCGACGTTTGACTGCCTCGACTGCACTTTTCTGCCTCTTTGTTGGTCAAGCTTGATTTCGCAAAATTTATTTATTTGAGTTAGTCATGAAATGTGAGGTTAGGGTGGTGGTAGTACTTGCCCCGTCATTTTTCACGGGCTATACTCTAGTAATGTCTATAAATTCTGGTTTTTCAACAGTGGTCCTTTTTACAAGTTTCTTCCACAGTATAGTATTATTTAATTTCTGTAGCGCATATTGGTGTATAGAAGACATATTAATACTAGAAATAAACGACCTTATAAAACCAAAATGTTGTTTTTATCTAATTAGACACTCAACGTTTGGGTTTACAGCTTCTTCAGGAGCGTTCACCAAAACACAAACCAAAACTGACAGTACTTGCTTGATTGCAATTATCGAGTGTTTCACAGTTTGTGAAACTTCCAATATCATTGAAAAGTGTTGCTAAAATGGAGAACTGGGAACTAGTTAAAGAGGCAATGTGTTCATCATTCTTATTTCTTTTCCCATACTAACCAAAAAATGTGTGAAATTGTCGCATTAGCTACAGTACAACAGAAAAGTATCTTAAGAGCACGTGGGAACAGGTTATCACAAAGCACGGTAATCTTTAGCATAAGCTAAAAAAATCAATTCTAGTGTAAAAATGTTATAATCACACCTTGAAGTTAGGTTTTTATAAAAAAAATATGGTGTTCCTTTAAAGCTTAAGTATAGGATGAAACATGAATTACCAGCCAATAATAGATGACTGTAGCATGTAGAATACTCAATGCCTTGTACACTGTACAATCGGTGTCTTTAGGGAGCCAACCCAATCATTGCTGTATTTGTTGTTTCCTAACCGAAATGCGTCGTCAGCAATGAATATGATAAAAATAGTGTGGTTGAAATACTATTATTATACATTCTTCTGAGTCTTGAAAAGTCCTAAGGGACTAGATTAAGAATGTTGTGTTTATGAAAACATGATTGTACTTAGAGCATTCGAACCCTTGGTTATAACTCAACATTTGCAGTTATTTGTAAGCATCATAGAGTAATAGATTGAATACGGCAGCCATTTTTTTTCTCAACCCATCCTTACATACTAAGCACTACCGTGTTAGTGATAAAAGTAATTTGATACAATAAGAATTGTTATGGTATGTACGTCTTTTTCAAGCTGGCGAAGAATGATTGCAATCATATTTGTCATAAGACATTAATATTAGACCGATTACACTTTTAAACAGTACGTTATTAATCTTCCCTTGACGATTTTTAAGAATTAGGAGGGCCCGGCATGGCCAGGTGGATAAGGCACTCGACTCGCAATATGAGGGTCGCGGGCTCGAATCCCTCTCCCACCAAACATGCTTGCCCTTTCAGCCGTGGGGGCGTTATAATGTGACTGTTAATCCCACTATTCGTTGGTAAAAGAGTAGCCCAAGAGTTGGCGGTGAGTGGTGATGACTAGCTGCCTTCCCTCTAGTCTTACACTGCTAAATTAGGGACGGCTAGCGCAGATAGCCCTCGTGTAGCTTTGCGCGAAATTCAAAAACAAAACAAAACAAATCAAACAAAGAATTAGGAGAGAGTAATAAGCCTAATACTAATGCCTTATGAGAGATATAACTGTAATAATTTTTCTCTGGCTTGTAAAAGGCTTATACACCATAAAATCATAATATTATTAAAAACCTTCGCTCTTTGAACAATGTTCTTTTACGAAGTTTATTCTACGTTATTAAAAGTTTTCCATAAACTCTGATTCTTCCAGCAACGCTCCTTTTTAACGAAACTAGCTCGGGAGTTAAACTGACATTTCAAATTGTTGATATAAAATTGGGTTTTTGAAGCTTAGAAGATCGATAAGTTCTCTGTCAGTAATAATTTATTAATGTGTATAATAAATCAAACTTCAAACTTTTCATATACACGAAGAGCTTTTTGAAAGGTCTAAAACCAAAATGGTAAAATTAAGTTAATTTCACTACCAATTTTCTTCGCGATTACACGAAAAAGGGCTGTTGCTAACACTAAATATTTCTGTCATAAACGAACATTAAGGAGATGTTAAGTAAAACGAAAAAGGTATACAATAGAACATCATCAAATCAAAAAGCTGACCGATTTGTCAGCCGCTGTGATTAACATATATAACAGTTTTAGGGACACCAATTTACAGGCCGTTAAAAACAGGCTGTTCTAACGATATGTAATAATTGCATTATCAATCTTTCATTTTGAATATTTATGAATCTTTGAATGTAGAAAACAGCACCTGTACTGGCCATTAAGCACTCTCACCGCTAATCACGCGTTTTATGTTTTCTAACATGAAAAATCTCACTAAATTCACTTGGGCTTTCACCAATAAAATTCAATTGGAGCACATCTTAACTCTGATTCATACAGTTAGGCTATAAAGATCTATCATCGTAATGGCAGTAGGAGAGTTCACGTTTCCTTTGTATTCTGCATTTTCCGAAACTGCGGGCGGAAATAATGTTTTCGGTTTTATTTGTCTATAAACTCACTTAAAAGCTCCTTAACTGACATCGCTAAAATTGTACATAATTAATGGAACTAACACGCTCAACTACCAATCTAATTACGAATAAACTAAGGGAAAAGATAACATCACAACAATCAGATTCGTCCATCAATGTCGGTCGATTCAACGCTAAAACGACATCTACCGGAGGCACGTGCACGTCCGCTTTATGTGGCGCCACTGGCGGTTTGACCGTGAGTGGAATCGAAATTAGCGTCACAGGTTGAAACAGGTAGAGCAGCGCTCTGCGGATTAATGAATTAAATTAAAAGAACATACTTAGAGTAATTGCTAATCATGTGCATAATACAAATAACAGGAGAAAATCACCATATATATAAAGGTCGCCTAAAACAGTTCAGAAGCACTGACTATACGAATGTTATTAATACAAACTGACAGCGTATAAAAAACGTGTTAGGAAAAAAAACTTTTTACAGACGAAACAAAAATCTGTTTTCATTAACTATACTTATCTTAAGACATTATGCTAGGCCTAAAATATTTTTAACACTACATTCTTAATCTAGTCCCTTAGGGATTTTCAAGAATTTAGTATAATAATAATAAAAAAAAATGTTTAAGAGGAATTATCTTTAATATAACAGAGGCACAAGAAAAAAAACAAAAACAAAAAACACCGCTGTAGACATCTTGAGAGGTTGCGGAAATCAAAGACTTATTATGTATATGTCTTTGTTCAAAGTGCAGACACCTGTATTACAAAAACAATGTTTGATTCTTTATGGAAAAGCTACAAAGGCTATCATCTGCCGCCGTCCCTCCTTTTGAACTGCCGAGTAAAGTGAAAAAAACCGCCCGACAGCACACCTCGCCAAATTTTCGGCTACTCATGACAAACGAATAGTAAGATTGACCGACAAATTAAAACGCCCCCATTGCTGAAAGAGTAAGCATGTGCGACCCACAAATTTTGATTTGAACTCCCCAATCAACAGGCCATGCCAGGCCTCTACATAATAAGGACATGTTGTTTCAGTGGTACTTTAGGCAGACATAGTAAGTAAGTTTGTTTGTTTATTTTTGAATTTCGCGCAAAGCTACACGAGGGCTATCTGAGCTAGCCGTTCTTAATTTAGCAGTGTAAGACTAGAGGGAAGGCGTCTAGTCATCACCACCCACTGCCAACTCTTGGGCTACTCTTTTTACCAACGAATAGTGGGATTGACCGTAACTTTATAACGCCCCCACAGCTGAAAGGGCGAGCATGTTTGGTGGGATAGGGATTCGAACCCGCGACCCTCAGATTGCGAGTCGAGCACCCTAACAACCTGGCCAGTAGGTTTGAGAACTTTAATGGACTGACAGAAAAGGAGACGACGTTTCGGTTTCGAAAAAGGCCACAGGCTGTTGTAGTCTGTTAAAGTTCTCAAACCTGCCACTATAAGGAAATGCTTAAAACTTTACGTTGGCCTATAAAGAGTAATGAGCAGTATTTACAAACTTAACCTGATTTTCTTTTTAATTACTGGATTTTTAAAAATTGAAATTACAAAAGAAATATAAATATACTCACTTTTCCATTCTCTATTTTTTTTTAGCACAAAGCTACACAATGTGCTACTTGCGCTGTGCTCACCAAGGGTGTCGATCACCGATTTGTCGCGTTATAAGCATGCAAGCTTACTGTTAGGCCACCAGGGAGACATCCTCAAATAGTAGTGTTCAAAGATCATTTAATGCGCATTCTGAAAAATCTTAGATTATCATCAGACTCTACCACAAAGCTGATTATTATTTTAAAGTCATCCAAAAACGAGCTACGAATCAATCCAAACCAGATTCGTAAAACATCATTTTCTAAAACTGTTTTTAAAAAAAGTGTTTGTACTAGTGTTGATTTCGACGACAAGTATTAACGAGCTTGTTTAAAATTCAGTTAACAATGACGATGAGAAGACGAAATCCACTAGGCATGACGAAGACAAAACAAAGAGCTAACGTATCAGGTATGAATAAAACAGAGACGAAATTGTCAAGCATTTTGGAAAACTGGCGAATAACACAATACTGTCTTGTAAGAAAATAACGTTCTTAAGAAATTAATATATATATACACACACATATATATATATCTTATACAAGTGTATTAATACAGCTAAGAATACACTATAAAAATCCTTTATTTTTAAAACAAAGAAAAATAATTTTGTCCGTAAGCATTATTCACATTGCTTGGATTTATTAAGAATCCGTTTAAACGCTTATGAAGCAATACTAAAGATCATACATTTAAGCTCGTAAGCTACAAGAAGCCTTGTGTAAAATTTAGCTTCTCACCCTTAAATGTTCCCCTCCAGTGGCTCAGCAGAAAACCTGCGAGCTTATGACACTAAAAATTAGGTTGTGGTACTCGTGGTGAGCAGAGCACAGATAGTCCATTGTGTAGCTTTGCGCTTAACAACAACCAAACTCACTATTAATTAACTTAACTATTCTTTTTACTACCACCTAACATTCCTTAACACTTGTATTTCTCTGGCTCTGTAGGTAAGCCAAATTAAAATCCTGTATAAATTAGGCTAAATCTTGATTAGTCTTTTATTTTAACGATTTAACAAGCTAACTGATCCGAGGTTTGAGAGAACGTTTTGGTCTGAACTAAAATTACTTACACATCTTGCTGAATTATCACAAATTAACATGTATTGTAATTCTGTATTCACAGCTATATGATACTATTTTTTTTTTTAGTTTATTATCATCATATTACGTTATTATTCCTGTTTAGACTGTGTCTGGTAGAATAACTGGAAATGTAATGTGTGCAAGAAACAACAGTCCATGCAAGGCACATTATCACGCAAGCTGTAGGAAGAAGGAAAATGTAACTATTTTCTTATTTATATGATATTTTTTGTGTGCATGAGTGGGATTATATTATATCACTATTCGGACTTTATCTTTAAATAATATACATAAAACTGAGACATAACTAAAATGTCTGATCATTTTAGTCGAACTAGACTAAGACAATGACTAATTTAGACCCTCTGACTAAGTCTAGATTAAATTCCAAAAGGGTGTTGTCAACTTGACTAAAACTGTGGCTAAGATTTTTAAATGCAGAATGTCTATACCTTTTTTTATTCATAGAAAACCATACAATGATTGCTATGCTGTTTTTTTTTGTTTGTTTGTAGGGTGAGTTATTTTAAATAATTTGGTGAAAATAATGCAAAATCCAGTCCACGTAATAATAACGATTTGCATAATTTTCTCAATAACGTTTCAACATTATCTCCGCTTAAATGTAGGCCTAACTTCAAACACAACGTTTCAACATTATCTCCGCTTAAATGTAGGCCTAACTTCAAATACAACGTTTCAACATTATCTCCGCCTAAATGTAGGCCTAACTTCAAATACAACGTTTCAATATAAACTGCGAGACGTACGTGTATATTAACTAGTTTTATTGGAGAAACAAATACATAACTCACCAAGTAACTGAATAATAGAACAGTCGCGAAAACTCTCATTGAATTCTCAATAGCTCTTTATTAAATATTCAATGGACTGTCACTGAGCGAACTGCTTACTCGTATTTATAGCTAATGTACCCACATAGATCTTAATCGAATTAACTAGATCTTAACCTCATGCGCTCTGTAGTCAACATGTAAATTATAACATTGGAAATATAGCTTATAACAATATGTCAATATATTTAAGTAGGGGCGTCGCTAGGTGCTTAAAAGATTCGAAGCTCGGGCCTAAAGGCGCTCAGTATGATATCAATCCTGGCTTTCTATTCTGAAGATCCGGGGCACTGTCCAATAAAATAGGAGCATGGTGCCCGTGTGCTAGAACCTAGCGATGTTTCTGAATTTAAAAAAATTGCAATGTATCCTTTCGTAAACTAATGTTCTCTTTTTTATTTGTTGTAAAGCACAAAGCTACACAATAGGGTATCTGTGTTCTGTCCACCGCGGATATTTAAACCAGTGGCGTAAGTATGCCCCCGAAACTGGGGGCTGACAGACTTAAGAATTGCCGACAAAGGGAAAGACATATAACTTTATTTGTTTGAACTAATGGGCGGTTGTACTATTGTGATAAGTTAATGAAATAGATTATCTAGAATTGTAGCAACAAGTATAGGAAAATAAATATAGGGGGCCCAATTACTTTTTATGCGGGGGGGGGCATCTTTTATAATTACGCCACTGATCTAAATAAACCCGATTTTTAGCGTTAGAAGCCTATGGATTACTGCTGAGCCACAGATAAAGGGGGGGGGGGGCACTAACATTCTCAGCATTTAGTAAAACCAGTGGCAAATAAATAAATCAAATGCGGTTTCCACTGCATTATTACGTTTTATTTTGAAATTGGAATTTTGTATCTTAGCCACTCTAAGTAATTCTTATTACATTCACAAGACATTTCACAAATATTAGACTTATCTAGGTGCGTTTTGTCTTTGACGGACGAAATTACGATATAAAAACAAAACTGATGCTACACGTATGAAACACGTTGGTTCGCTTTTTAGTAAATCCTATTAAAAATTATAATACAATATTTTCTGTATGTGAATGTAATATGAAATTCTCAGTAATAAAACATCTATTTCAGCCTTGGCTGAGTAAGTGGAGTAGATCATAGAATCAATTAGGTAAATTTTAAAATAATAAGTAAACCAACAACACAAGTTGCTATGAATATTCGTGAACCTATTGAAATAATATGTAATACACCAAAATAGGAATAGGTTTAAATAGAGATGGTGGCCTATGGAATAAATATATATACATAATTGGTTAAGTTTGTTAATTTACCCGTCCGTCATCTTTTAATAGTTGAATTTTTAATATTGTTACTCTTACGTCATAAAGGTGTTAGCGTATAAATATTTTGCACTCGATATTCTGATGACAGCGCTACTAGAGAAACAAGACATCTAAGGTTTGTTTTAACATTCTAATAAAAACACATACTTTATTTTGCATCATTATTTCATATCAAGTCACATAACAGACGTTTTATCTAATAATTTATTCAACACTGCTATTCCATTACAATAATTTGAAGTATGAGGGAAATTTTAACCATTTGGGATCACGGTATCACATACTTCTATTTCAAAGGCGATAAAGGACTTCCATAAATCAAGTAAAAGAAAAACCAAAAGAAATATACCCAAATTTTCTTGATGATTACATAATATTATACCTGATGATACCAACGTGTTTTTTGATACTCGGCTTTTAGCCGTTTAACGTTTCGTCTTTGACATTTTCGGCTATGTATTGTATATGTGTAACGGACGGCATGCGTAGATAGCCCTAGTGTAACTTTGCTTGCTCTCTTCATATAAGCCTATGTTCTAATTCTATAACTTTTCTTTAGGCCTAACTGTGTACTTCATACATTGCGTTTCTAAAACTTACCTTTCAGTCTTAATGTATACGTAGATATTCGTGTTTCTAACACTTGTCTTTTGAGCTAATGTGTGAATATAATGTTGCGCCTCTGACACTTACTATTACATTTTTACACATTTTGTGTTGGATTTCTAACACTTATATTTCGGCCTTAACATATACGTCTTACATTGCGTCATTAACACTTATTTTTGGTGTCAGTGTTTGCGTATAACGTTCCTTCTCTAACGCTTATCTAAAGGCATCGACATACACGTCTTACGTTGCATTTCTAACACTTACCTCTAGGCCTAACTTTAGTTTGCATACCTTATTTATATTTCGGTCTTACTGTTTGTGCAATTCTTTACGTTTCTAACACTTATCTTTTGGCCTAACTGGTTTGGTTTGATTTATTTTGATTTTCGCGCAAAGATACACGAGGGTCATCTGCGATAGCCGTCCCTAATTTAGCAGGAAAAGACTAGAAGGAAAGCAGCTAACTATCACCACCCACCGCCAACTCTTGGGTTACTCTTTTACCAAAGAATAATGGATTTGACCGTAACATTACAACGCCCCAATGGCTGAAAGAGCGAGCATGTTTGGTGGGACGGGGGAGGTCTAACTGTATACTGCATGTGTTTTAAGTTGTGTCTTATTTATCTTTCGGTCTTACTTTACACATCTTATGTTACGTTTGTAACCCAATATTTCCGTTTTGTTTGACACATCTTATATTATGTCTCTAACACCTGTCTTTCGACCTCGCCAAACACTTATTATGGTGAATTTTTAACACTTATATCTCGGCCTAATTATATGTAACGTTGTGTCTTTAACACCCATCTTTCGACTTCGCTATATACGTCTCACGTTTCATTTCTAATACTTACATGTTATTATATGTACACACATATATATATATATATGAAACGTTGCATCTCTACCATTTATCTGTTAGCCTCGTTACATATGAAAATACCAAAATGTTTGGGTAAATTGTATTTCTATTGAAGTAAGATAGTTCTATTTTATGTATTAATAAATGTATGAGTTAGACTAAAACTATTTGGTTAGGTAAGACTTATAAAAGGATATATATTTGAGGATGGGGGAGGAAATATCCATCAGGGATGTCAACATTCCCTTAATTTTGCTAAATGTCCTTCATCCCGGACAAAGGCTGATCTATCTAGATTTACATATAAATATATCAGAAACTTTTCGGAAAGGCAAGAAATCCTCGAAAAAACAAACAAACTTATTTATTTATTTTTGCTAGATATTGGAAACCCTGGTGGACAGACCTCACACTTGAAGACGCCTGCTGTACGTTGCATAATAATGAGAAAGCTATGTGTCATACACATGATTAAATTTAACTACGTCCAATGTTTACCAGCTACGAAATTATTTCGCAGGCTCCTTCTTCTGGCTGTTTATTACTATACGTGCATTGAATTCGACAATGAAAAATTCAATATGTTGCAGTTGGAGGCGTGGTACTCTTTCCTGCTAAGTTATGCCTTTTTGTATTGTGCGTGTATCATAAATATGCAGACACATCCGTAAAATCGTTCGGGACAGAAGATTCGTATCTATATCTATCGCATAGAGTACTCTTCGTTTAAAACCTCAACAATAGCCCTGCAGCATAGTTTCCCTTTTAAAAGGTGCCATTGTAAGGTTGTTATGCCCCAAGCCCCCCTCTTCCTGGTGTTTTCATAACCTAACTAGTATAAAAGGACGGTGGTTTCTCATCGCAGAGAGGTGTAGAAGTAAAAGTGGGAGGCCAGTCCCCTCTTTCTACGTTACTGGCACAGAAATCTATAAATATTTCGTCCAGAGACTTGACCGGTATGTCTTCTTCTGGAATACCAGTTTCCAATTCTAGATGCTTGAGGTTTGGGACGATTAAATTGATATGTGGTGTAATCAATTCTTGTACACGAGACTTACTTTTCCAGATGGAGATCTTTCTTGATTGTGTTGTTTACTGTTGCCTGCGGACTTACAACGCTAGAATCCGGGTTTCGATACCCGTGGTGGGCAGAGCACAGGTGGCCTATTGTGTAGCTTTGTGCTTAATTAAAAACAAACAATACTGTTGCCTATGGCACATGGAAAGTTTTTGCTGTAGTAAGACTTGTTGTAGGTCTTTTTTGGATGGTCGTGAGTCTCCAAGTTGATTCATATTCCTTTATTTTCTGTTGCCATTAAGTACAAGAAATATCCCCGTCTTGGAAATTATATATATTCCCGAGTGTATGAATATTTTGCTTCAAAAAAGGACTGCTACATACCCTTTCCAAAAACTATCAATTATAATTATCGGTGGCATCACACTACCTACGTATCGCCAAACAAGATCAAAATGCAGTTCTGATGCAAATGTATTTTCACTGCGACTTTATATCTGCTGTGGTTGTCACATGATCATCCGATTTTCAATTTAAAAATATTTATAATATAATGTATTCAACCCTGTATATATATATATGTTGTGTACTAATTCTACATCAGTGCTCAGTATATTGCTATCCAGCAGGCGGCGTTGCTATCTAATTGGGGAAGTGTACCACTTATTCAATTCACATCAACTACTTCTAATATAAAGAGTTAATTTTGGGGTCAATGTTTAATAGGTCAAGAGTTTACACTTGCTGGATAAGTCTGATGAACATGAGACATGTAAAAGCTTATTAACGTAAATCAAACATGTAAAATAACCTTCAAAATCTCTTGATCCGGGATAGGGGTTATAACCTCGAAGCATTTTCTGAATCCTGGGATTTTAATATCCCAGGATCCCGACCGTGAATCTGAATCTTTTGTTTATCTAGCCTCTATTTCGCCTTTAAAAAAATAATTATACTAGCTGCATTCTTTGTTTAACTTATATTATTAAAAATAATACAAACACAGGTCATTGATAAAACTTTAAGAATTGGCACGAATAGCCTTGTTATTAAAACTGTTATCTGTCCTAATGAATATTTGAATTGGGTCCATTTTGTATCTGCGTCAGTATCAGAGGTCGTTCAACATCACACTTTGAACCCTTGGTCACTGGACATAGACCAATGTTCTTTAACCTAATGCCAATTCAGAACTAAGAAATATATAGTTATGATTTAATTCCGTTATTCTGAAACAACGGCTCCTAGATATAAACAACTTCTGAAGGGTCTGAGGTGTGTCTTAAAGCAAATGACCACCTTAAGGGAATCAAACATTAACCAGTTGTGATTCAACCTTGACAGTCCTGAAACAGTGGCTCCTAGATATGGACAACTCCTGAAGGGTCTGAGGTGTGTCTTAAAGCGAATGACCACATTAAGGGAATCAAACATTAACCACACACGTCTCAGTTGTGATTCAACCTTGATAGTCCTGAAACTGTGGCTCCTAGATATGGACAACTTCTGGGGTTTCTAAGGAGAAATTCAAAGTTAGAGAACGCCTTAGAAGAATCAGACATTAGCCACAAATTAATTATAAATTGTTATTTCCTCTAACGTTGAAACAACTTTTTGTAGAAACTTTGTAATCCTTTGGGATTCTTACGTTATTCCCGGATCTCATATTTTCTTATGCTCCTCAGTTTCCCAGCTGTAATTTTGAAAATTTATAACGTTGAAAACCGGGTTTCGATACCCATGATGGACACGTATGTATGTTTGCTTTTAGCATAGCTACATTACACTTATCTGCTTTGTTTACCGAGGGGAATCGAAACCCAGATTTTAGAGTTATAAGTCCATACACTTACCGCTGTCCCACCGGGGGACGTGATGGACTCACTACAGATAGTCCATTGTGAAACTTTGTGCTTAACATCAAACAAACAAATGTATTTTGATAATTTTTTGTTGTTGTTGTAAATTTGTTGTACAATTTTTATATAAATTCCTTATGATTAAAAGTTATAAATTAAAACATAATGAGCCGATAACTGGAGGAGGCTAGATCGAAATACTGATGACCTTTATTTTTCTTTAATGAATGCCCCCACCCAAGTGGCTCAGCATTAAGTCTAAAGGCTTGCGACGCTAAAAATTGCGTTTCGATACCCGTGGTAGGCATAGCACAGATAACCTATTTGTAGTTTTGTGTTTATCAACAAGAAACTAATGTTGCAGATTTTGACAGCAAGTATGGAGTGCCTAATATCGATATTTGTTGAGAGAATCACTTTTTTTACCAATAATAAATATAGCTATAATAGTTTTTAAAACCTATTTTTAAAAGACGTTTTTCTTGATTTTAAGGAGTATTAAGTTTTAGTCTAATTTCGAGTTCGAGCCGTACACATAACAGCAAAACACTGAAATCTAATGACTACTAATAACTTATACAAACATGTACCCACAAGTTCATTTTAACAAAACTGTGTGATTGAACTAATAAACAGTTAGACAACAAGTTATCTCTAAACAAAGGCTTTTTTTTTTCTTCCTGTCTAAAACTGCCTAAGAAATTGAATTTTCTTTTTAAAGACTGAAAACCCTTACTACCTTTAGTTACATTAGCTGTATAGGTTGCTCCTTTTTATTTTAAGAAGTTCGTGTGTAAAAGATATTTTAAGTTAGAAGTAAAATCTGTCTCATTTCATACAACACGTAGAAATATATGATTTATTACTTATATATCAGTCCCCCCCCAGTGGCTCAGCGGTAAGTCTGATGGTTTATAACAACCAAAGTTCGATACTCATGATTGGCACAGCGCAGATAGTCCATCATGGAGCTTTTTTTCGTTACAAAAAACAAAAAATGTACTTATCAAAATTTGATACCTATAGCACGTTTTGCCATCTGTTGTCCGTTATGCGAACTAAGGTTGTATGAAATATCAAAACTAGTCGCTTGATATTTACATTGATACGAATTACTTTATTTCTGCTATAACGTTTTTACAGGCTACGTTCACTTGTACTTTGTAGGCCTTAGTTCACAAACAACATCGCTAGAGAAATTCCGAGAATAACAGATAACTCTCACTTCTAACACTGAATAACTTTTAAGACACTGACCCGAATCACTCACCCATTACCCAATCATTTATTATTAACGATCCACTCATTAACTCACTGTTTCTCTGATACTTGTATTTATAATAGTTAATTATATATTTCACGAAACTTCTCGATTATTACATCATCAAGAATTTTCTAGATATTGCGTCATAATCATAATTAGCAGCTCCCTCTAGCAAACAATATTGTAACATTGAAAATATAGCTTACAACAATACGTTGTAATCAGCTTGCAAGTATAAAGCACATCAATTACACCTGTAATAAATGTATTGTCCATTGCTAAGGGTTCAATTTAAATATTGAATCATTCAACTTATTCATCTTCTGAATCTACTGATTTTAATTTTAAAAAAACGTGACATTTACTTGAACCATGTGCAAATAGTAAAATACTGCAACTCACTGCACTTAAAATCATCTGTTTTGCTCGTGAGCGTCTGCAGAAAATTTTCCGGGGGTGTGAAATTGAATAAAAAGTTTACATACATGTGCTGACTGAATGAAGAATTATGTTTTTCTTTTCAGGGGGGGGGAGTGCCCCTCCACCTGCGGACACTCATGGTTGGGCTTAAATATGACATTTCAAATCACGATTCTTGATGTCGAATCTGTAAATACGTGGCACAACTTATTATACATAACTTTACTAGCGCCATCTAGTGTACACTTTACAACTCATGCAATGTTTTTTTCTGTATAATACAACGCAGCAATAATAAAATATTAAAAACAAGAATAGTTAATTACTTTTTTTTAGATCTAGCGAATAAAAACTTTAAGTAACTTTTCTGTAGTCCTAGAAAATAATTGATGTTTGGTTCTAAAATCTTACTGGTATCAAATGTCAAATTATGGTTCCAATAACGCCCCCCCATACCCAGTGATTTAGCAGAAAGTTTCGATACTATTGGTAGGCACAGCGCAGATAGCCTATTGTGTAACTTTGTGCTTCACAAACGAAACACGGTTCCAAAATAAATAAAATGAGAAAACACAAAAATTGGTTCCAAGCTCATTATCTAAACTACAAAATAACACAATTGTTTGATTTATGATTGAAAAACGCTTAATAATATTATTTATACCTGAATTTTTCTTCACTAGTTTAAAAACTTAGAAAGATTGTATAAGGCACGAAATTAGCCTGTTATTAAATAGATTAATAGCCTATCATGTTAGCCTTTTTTTTCAGGGTTCATTAATGAAGTTAAATTGACTGATTTACTTACATAGCATTCATTACACAGTCAATACTCTGAGCATAATGAAGAAACATTAACTTATAATCAACAGCTTTGTATCATTAGTTTATAGATCGTTGCGCTGGCGTTATAATGTGACTCTTTACCCCATTTTTTGTTGGTAAAGAGCATCTAAGAGTAGGCGGTGGGTGGTGTTGGCTAGCTGCCCTCCCTCTATCCTGTCACTTATAAGTTAGGGGCGGCTAGCGCAGATGGCTGTTGAGTAACTTTCGTGAAATTCACCAAAAATTAGTATGAATATTGTGTTTAGCGTAAAGCTATACAATAGGCTATTCGCTCTGTCCACCGAGGAGAGTCGAGCCACGGATTTTATGGTTGGAAGTCCATAAAATTACCGCTGCACAACCGGGGGGGATAGTACGAGTAAATTTCTTTTTTTTGTTATTGTCATAACTTGCTATAGTTTTAGTAGATTTGTTTGTAATTAAGCACTAAGCTACACAAAGGGCTATCTGGGCTCCGCTCACCACGGGTATCGAAACCCGGATTTTAGTGTTGTAAGTCCGCAGACATACCGCTGTGCCACTGGGGGGGGGGGCAGTTTTATTAGAAACCAAAGTGCTTGAAATTCTTACAATCCGTTCCTTTTGCACAACGAATAAATCGGATAACTTGATAAAGATTTTAAAAGAGTGGTGTTAATTTTGGCTATAACTAGCTAGTTATAATAAAGAACACAAAGTAGTCAAAAGGTGATAATTCTTTTTATTGGATTATACTTTCTATCCAAATCCTCTTATTATTTTATTGTATACTTGTAAAAAAAAATCCATCTAGGCTCTGTCTACCAAGAAGATCAAACCCCTAATTCTAGAGTTAAGTTCGTGGAATGTTTTATGCTCGTGATTCAAACTCTTGCCATAAGTTAATAGCACATATTATAACTTAAAAAGTTATAAGAGTTTGAGTGTAAGAATAAAACAAAACGATTATCTGTATTCATCTTCCAATAAAATGAGCGATACATAATGTTCGACACATAAATATAGAAACTGTGATTTTATTTTTTTGGTTATAAATTTCGTGGAGTAAACGAAAAGCAATGAAGAATACAGATTCTTCTTCTTCTAAAATAACTTAATAATTTTATACAGATTAGTGGTCTAACTCAACCAAAACACTGAACAGTAGCCACCTAGGAATTATAGTTTCAACATAATTCAATATATATATATATATTTATTATATAATAAAATATAATAGTGATACATTTCTTGCATAATAATACAAACTGATTTATCGTTTGTGTAGAAACACATTATGATATAATTGTTTTGCTTTCCATGTTTCGTATGATAACACAAAATTCACGAAACCACTCGATTCCAGACGATTAAAACCGGGACTTCTATGTAACTCATAAAAGAACAGCACAACGAACGACAGTGGAAGATAATGCACACTGGACGAAAAAGTTAAGATTAAAAAATACCGGTACTGTATGAGAAGTGTATACACAGAATTTCGTATTCCTGTTAGGCAATTTACTTTTATATTAAAACAATATATACATATGTATATACAAGGTTTACTTCCCTAGGGTCCCCGAAAGTGTTCTGTTTCAAAAGTAAATAAAGCCAAAATTAAGAGTAGCAAACACTTTTATTTTTTGGTTTTGAAGTTGCATAATTCTTCTCGTGATTCATGACATAGGCACGTTTTAATGACGTCACGACAGTACAAATTGCAACGTTAAGCGTTCCTTATGTGACGTCATTTTAGTGTCTACTGACTGACTGACAGACAACACACTACTGTATAGTGGTGCGAGTAGTTAAAGCAGACAACCGACAACATACTACCATAAAGTTTAAAAACTTATATTCACAGTAATAACCTGAAATATCTCGTTTGCAGTAACTGCACTCCACACACACACACATATACACAAAAGATTGACAGTATAAACCATCAACCATCATAATGTTGATTGATATTTTAAATCACTCGGAAGTTGTATATATCTTATTAATTATGACAAACAAATAAAGAAAAATACACAGAACGTACAACTGCCAATCTTACATACAAAATTTGTGATAAATAGGCGTGTCGTTTTGAGTCTTTTAAATGTTGATTCGTCCCAGTTTTTCGTTTCTTCGTAGCTGTGTGTAACGATATTATGTTTTTATGAACTTTAAAGCTTAAGTCTAACGATAACGATGAATTACTAAAATAATTAAACACTGAAGGAATTGATGGCATCTGTCTGTAACATAGAAAAATATTTAGATATTAGGAATCGTACGAAATGAAACCTAAGTTTAAAGAAATTCTTCTCCAAGGTTATCGTAGATAATGGTGAACCTGTACCACTGCCAGATATCTCGGGACCTTGAAGTTGATCGCATATTAGCGTCAGATGTGACGAAGGCGAGAAACTAGTTGGGGCAGCTGAAAGCTCTCAAATTCAATAACCTTTGACCTGTTTGTTGTAACATAATCTCTTAAAAGCATAATATGTTATTCAGCCACCTCTCTGTTAGCGTTTTTGGAAAGAAACAATAAAAAAATACACATAATATAATGTACTAAACATTCATAGAACATTTAAAATTTCTTATTATATATTCTGGGGTAGAAGATTTCGACAAAACGTTCTTGCGTTTAAACAAACATGTGTTTGAACGAAATTAAAACGGCAAACTAATAAACATACCTGTGTATTAAGTTACAATTAGAACAATAAATGATATTAAAGAGTGAAATATTAGATGTCTTTCAACTATAACCTGAGGCCTTTATTGTACTCTCATATAATTGGTTAAAATCGTTTTATTTTTATTCAATCCAAGTACAGTAATTGTTTTGGTAGAAAATATTACAGGCTAAGAATAGCGGTATGTTGCTGGTAAAACCTTTCGTCATATTAATGAAAAGGTTTGTTATGCTATGACAAGTGTTTGAGATGCTATAAGTCGTACAAGTTTCAACGTTTTAGGTATTTCCCTAATGAGTAAACAAACAAACATAAAAATGAACCAATAACTCTCTCTACACTTACAAAGTTACGTAACAAGAACAAAAGTAATAATTGTAAAGTTACATGGAATCATATTTTCATCCACTCTTTTTGAGGACTGAAGCGAAATTATCTTTAGATAAATGTCATTAACAACGAAAGAAGTCTCCTTCTTATTGTAATTGTTTATAAATATATCTATAGAGGTATAGTAATGATTAACCCTGAAGGAACTCAATGAATCTGTTCTTATGAAACTGTCCCATCTACCATTAATCTTTGTTAAGTGATTCTTTATAACCAATAGTGATAAAGAGAAACAACCATTAATCTTTGTTAAGTGATTCTTTATAACCAATAGTGATAAAGAGAAACAACCATTAATCTTTGTTAAGTGATTCTTTATAACCAATAGTGATAAAGAGAAACAACCATTAATCTTTGTTAAGTGATTCTTTATAACCAATAGTGATAAAAAGAAACAAACTTCGTATTCTCTAACTTTTATTTATCTTGCAAATACGTCGCTAGGTGTTTAAAAGATTCAGGGCTCGAGCCTATAGGTGCGGGAATTTTTGTCCTTTCAATATGATATCGATCTATTCTGATTTTTCAAGACACCAACTAGGGATTTGGGGCACTGTCAAATAGAATTGGAGCACGGGCTCCGTGATCCAGCGCTTAGCGACACCTACGTGGAACTCCACTGTTTTCATTAAATGAAAGAAAATTCCAAATCGGTGAGACCGTAAGTTCTCACTTGCTATCAGAGCTTTCACGTACGTATGAGGTAAATAAGAAATAATTTTACCGGCCGACAAACAGACGGTGGCCTGAGACTTGTGAAAATGATAGCTGGATTATCAGTATAAGAGGAACATAAAAAATATTACTTCAATTTACAGATTTCTGGGATTTTTTTTTAAAACGGTTCCTTTCAAATAACTAATATCTTGCAACCACAAAATGCAAGAATCTTTATGCTTTGAACTCTCTGCAGTTGTTTACAATTTTCACCACACATATCATGTGAGATATTATTGGGATTGTGGCCAAAAATATTGGTAACAGCAAGAGTACCTAACAGATGAAACAATGCATTGAAATCTTTATAAGTTACATAATGATATATAATAATAATAAGGTACAATCATTATCAACAACAGGTTGAACTTTAGTTTTGATGGAAGAAGGTAGCTTGCTTTGGTCAGACTTGGATATTGCAAAACCGTATATATAGAGAGAGTTTGGATAATTAGGTAACTGTTTTTGATTGGTCCATAGCTGACACTCTCACCCTCCAAATGGCGCCATTTTAGGTACATTTCGAATGAACAAACTTTCTCGACAGTAGAAGACACGGTGCTTTCTATGAAGGCACTTAAAATCCGATTCACAGAAAATAGTGGAATTTGCCGAAAAATTATTTTAAAATGCCTTGTTTTGTTGCCTGGGGTTGCAGCAATCGAACGGAAAATGTTGTCCACTTGTTTAGCTTTCCGGCAGATTTGTAAAGGAGAAAAATTTAGGAAGCGAAAGTTAAAAGGTCAGGTTGGAGATAGCAGGCAAACAGAACAAAACTGTGTGAGGTAACGTAGATCAAGTAACAGAAAAGGGGGATAAAATTCACTCATTTTAGATAACTTTTTCTAGAATATATTTGAAATGGGGGATAAAACGCAGCCGTATCACGGAAAAATCCACGCTAGGGTGTTTCAATATCACAGAACTTGAATCGGAGGTTGATAAAAGTCGCTTAATTCAGCCTAATATTATGCTATGCCTATGATAATTTACTTTAACTTTCGGCTTCGATGTCACGTCTTGCTAACGTTTAAATTTGGTCTGGCCTAGCCGAGGCCAAATTAGGGTCCTATGAATTACACAGAGTATATCAAGCTCTCGTTAATATACAGAAGAATGTTTGCATATAGTTAAAGCTTTAGCCTAAAAGGAAAATTTAAACCCTACATGCCCAATCTAATATTATTAGGCCTAATGCTAGGCTAAACCATTTGTAACCTAGCCTTACTTGAGCTTAGGAAAACTGCAAAAATGAAAATCATGAAACTTCCAGTGACAGTTGATTAAATATACTCAACAAAACATCAAACCTATTTGTCCAAGAAAATTAGAGCTCTATTCATCAATAATTAGCACACCAACAAAACATAAAATCTCCATCGCTTTCTTCGTAACTGCTGTATATACAGGTAGACCTATCATGGTTTCCAATTTCAGTAATGAAAACTTTCTTTCAAAGAGGTCGTTTTAAAAAAAAAGACACTCCCTCCTTTTTTTCGAAAACTCCGGACGCTAAATATGTTCTGCTTGGTTTTTACTTGTAGAACTCATAGATTGTATTAATAGAATACTTAAATAATTTTGTGTTAAAGTTTTTGTAATAAGTACTTTTGAAGTAATGCAAAATAAATTATTAATCTGGAATTATGTTTTCCACAACTGTGGGAACCCGAATGGTAAGATTAATTACACATTACAGCAAGAGTGAGCCTTCTACCCATAAGCCTAAAAAAATTGCTTTAATAGTTGAAGTATGTTGAGTCTTATAAATCTTTCCATTTCCAAAGAGCTGACTGTGGGCCCGCAAAAATCATAGGTCTGCTTGTTGGTGAAGCAGTTCAGAAAAGTTGAAAAACAAATTGTTTGTGAAAAACGTATTCAATTTTTTTGCAAAGAAACCAAGACAGAGTAGCTGTGAATACTACTTTTTTGTGCTAAAGTCATAGTCTTGGAAGTCAATGTGTATTTAAAATGTGATATTTGCATTAAAATACCAATATTATCATTATATAATAATTCGATTTTTGTTTACATTATGAGATTTCATTTAGTTGTTTTTAGAAAAGGAAAAGTCGTGTTTGTTTTGTTGAAAGTCAGAAGCATTTAAGTTAGATTTGTAACGATGAAACTATGATAAGTTGAATGAACGACAACTGCCTGTTATAGAAACACAAGTTTAGAGGACGACATTTCGAAAGTTTTCCGCCTTTTTTCTTCAGCCTAGTCTCTACAACAGGCATTTGCCGTCCATTCAACTTAGTTTCATCATGCCCTAGTGGCACAGCGGTATGTCTGCGGACTTACAACGCTAGAATCCGGGTTTCGATACCCGTGGTGGGCAGAGCACAGATAGCCCATTGTGTAGCTTTGTGCCTACTTAAAAAAACAAAACAAACAAGTTTCATCATGAATACTCTGCCTAAACAATCTATCAAAGAATAGATTTGCCACCTTTAAAATATTTTTTGTTGTAAAAAATTTAACTAAAAAAAAGCTTAATCTTTGATCTGTGTCTCTAATTTATTTATTTTTTCGGAATATATTTCAAGCCTACAGTTTTTTATTTTTTCAGTTTCAGTTCACGAGAATCGTGAAAATGTGAAATTGAATATTATAAACTGTTATTAAAATTTATGTCTTCCATAATAGTTCAAAAACTGGGTGTTTGATTGCTTTAAGAGTTGATACCTGAACTACCTTTTGAAATAACATTAACCTAAACTAGACTTGAATAGCATTAAATCATAATAACTTTAAAATGCGTGCATTCATATTTTTATCATACATTGATTGCTAGATTACCTAAATGATTTATAATTTCAAAGCTGGTCATTTTGAAGCAACTTTTCACTATAGAACAGAAGAAAGTAATAAAAGAAAACAATTCAAAAGTCTGATAAACACTAGATTTTGGATTTTTATACCAACACGTTGTAATTTTACAATAGGTGTAAATAAATAGGAAATTTGGTTAATTATGTTTTGTAAATGATATATATTAATGAAACATCTTATGTATATTTCAAAGCTAAAGACTGTTGCATATCATCTGGTGTCACCACCAGAGGGTACAGCAATGAGGATGAACTTTGTATTATAAAATAAGGTCAAATCTGCACAGAAAATGCAACTTTGGTGTTGTTGTGAATTCCAACATAATTGCATTGAAATACATTTTGCTCACTAGAGGGCATTACAAATAACATGTTTAAAGAACATATTTTCCTTGTTGGGTCTAGATACTAGACATACGCAAAATTTTACGTACTTTTAAACTTATGTTATTTAGAACATACTTTAGATATTGAACCTGTATTACTTAATATTTTATTAATTAATATTCAGTTAACGTAGAATATATTCTTATTAAAGAACATCCATATATGTTATACAAACGTTTAAGTACTATTACAGCTTTTTACAGTAACCCTTATTCTCCCTATTTGACATGTAATAAACAGAAAATTATTTAATTTATAAACATACTTACATTATATGAAATTCGTTTCTGTATTTCACTCTACAGTAATAAGAGTGTCAAAATGTATTCTGCCGTTTTATATACTACGTTAACTATTAGAAGATATGCTCTGAATGAGTTATTTTATACTGCTTAAAATATAATGTAGAGGTCTAATTATAATTTTCAGTTTCACTAGGGATTTTTAAATTTTTAGAAGAATAACCAAGAAAGTGTTACAGCCTCTTGAGAGATGGCGCTACGTAGTCGAATTCAGTGTAGGCATTGGCTGATTTAATCACGTGATCGTCATTGTGTTGTCTGCAGCCGAAGCTTTCGACGGGCGAGAAATACAATGACAGTGTTAGAAAACATATATATCTTACGAGTATAAGGGGCTGGTAAAACTACTTTATTTTATTTATGAAGTTTAAGGAATAAACGTTAGCACTGTAGCAATATGATAAATAAGCAGTCTTTAGCCTTGCAATATACCTTACCGCCTCAAAAAATTAGTAAGTGAGTCATTTTGTATGGGTAATGGCGGTGGTGGGACCACGAACGAGTCGGCATATGATGGCTTTCCCGGGGCCAGCGGCTCCCGCCACCCCACAGCAAGCGATCCTTGCCGCAGCTCAGCCGTACTATCACCAGCCAGTTACCATAACCCAGGATATCCAACCCGATAGACCTATTGGTTATGGGGCATTCGGTGTTGTGTGGTAAGTCTAATTCACTAACATTAACACTGAAGAAAGAGTACTGTTGTATTGTACGTTTTTGTGCTATTTTGTTTTATTCACGTGTGTACATATTGTAAATGGTAGATATATCCAACTAAGTGTATCGCTATTAATTACTGTGTTATGACGTGTGCAACTGTAATAATTTACTTCTAATTAGTCTGTTTTAACAAAGAGCAAATTACAAAAAAGTTTATTTTAAGTATGTAAAAGTGTTGAGTCAGTAGTTTCCATAATAAATAATGATAATCAAACTTGCATATGAGAATTGAGTGCCGAACATATTTTTTCCTCGCAATTGTCATTTCCTTTTTATTTTATTTATATTAATTTACAAATCGAAATATGTTAATTGGTTTTAGCATAAATCTAACTCCTATTTTTTTTTTTTTACCTTTTAAGGAGATTTTAAAGATATTTGACATTGTAGAAACAAAACTCAAACGAGTACGCTAACCCTAATGGTGTTCAGATCCAACAATAGTCTAGCTTTTAGTTCTTTGTTGTCAAACGTCCCCGCTTGGCAACGGGACCAGGTGGCGGGTAGTGATGTGTGAAGGCCATTGGCATTGGTCGTTTCCTTCAGTCTTGGTCTGCCATGAAAGTCTTTGTTAAGCTGGGGAGATCGTTCCCAGTCCAAGGCCATGAATGTATAGTACCACCGAAGAAACTTTGACCTTCGCAATGAATGGATTAAGTATTTTAAGTAAAATACTGTAGACATGCAAAAACTCACACGCACATATACACACATATATAGTTTCTAATACAATTTCAATAAAACGTTTATGATAACCAAAATAGTCAAAATACAATTAAATTATCACTTTGTGGTTTCATATACAATTCAAGCTACGGTTTATTTTCCAGTCAGTAAAGGCTGTTATGTGTGTGTGTGTGTGTCAGTTATATGACAATTTAAATAGCCTTGAAAACACTCCAAAATATGTGGTTAAAAAGTCAAAATTGTGAATATTTTATGTCATTCCCGAAATTTAAAATTCACTTTCCTTTTTGTAACACATTCTTTGGTCGTGTGCAGCGTCCTCTGACTTTTAACAATGGCAATAGAATTAACAAATCCCATTTTACACCTAGACTGATGACCATGTAGCAAAAGCAGACGAGTACGTAAAAAATAGGCCTTCGTGAATTACGTAGTAGAACGTGAAAGTTCGAAATTGCTAGAAAAAGTTTTTTTCTCTCTCTCAAATGATGCTAATGCTGAATATTTTGCATAATTAATCCAAAATAATATATTATTTACAACGTTTATTATTTTAAGATATCGTACCACTTTTATGTTTTAATTTGCTGATTATTTCATGTCTGTACTTAAATAACTGCTCTCCAGTATCTAATCTGTAAACAATAGTGCTATTAGAAAATTCTGGATTCTGTCCTGCTGTTGTTGTTGCATTTTAGCGTAAAGTTACTCTAGGGCTATCGGCTCTAGCCGTTCTTAATTTTGACTAGATAGAAGGCAGATGGTCAACATTACCAACCGCCATCTCTTGGGCTTCTTTTTGTTTTGCCAACGAATAGTGAGATTAACTATCACATTGTAACGGCGAGTATGTTCGGCAGCGGGTTTCGATCCCGCGAATCTTAACTTGTGAGTAGAACTCCCTAACCACCGGATCTTTGTAGGCACAACACAGATGGCCCATTGTGCAGCTTGGCGATTATCAACAAACAAACCAATGTTGAAACTTTCACTGCAAGTATGCTTACTTCTAAACTAATTTAAAGATAAAAGTTTTTTTTTCTGAAATAATATTGTGTCGTCCAATGTACTGTATGCGGGTAGACATTCGACCGATGTGAAATACAATGTTGACTGTGAACAGCCTTGCCCTTTACTACCAATCAAAGGTAAATATAACGCCCCCCCAGTGGCACAGCGGCATGTCTGCGGACGTACAACGCTAGAAACCGGGTTTCGATACTCGTTGTGTAACAGAGCACAGATAGCCCATTCTGTAACTTTGTACTTAATTGCAAACAAAGAAATAAACATGATATGACCAGACGTCCCGATTTCGGAGGGACAGTCCCGATTTTTGAGCTGCCTGTCCCGCTTTCCCAAGAAACTTTAGAGGACGCGCTTTGGGAGATAAATGAACTTAAATGTCCCTCATTATCAAAATTAATACCGGCAAGCACTACCGTACTAGGCCCGGCATGGCCAGGTGGATAAGGCGCTCGACTCACAATCTGAGGGTCGCGGGTTCGAATCCGCATCCCACCAAACATGCTC
>NW_013667427.1:215609-219581 GCF_000517525.1 Limulus polyphemus
CAAACAAACTACCGTACTATGACTGCACATAAGATTTGGTCTGTCTTCGTAATCATAAACTTATTGAAAATGTAATAATATGAAATCAGATTGTTTCATAAAACACCGTTAGGTGTCGGCCATTGGCCTTAATACTATGGAATCATTGAAATTAGCGTTATTGTTATAACTTACAAAAACAATATGAAACCACTTTGTTTCATTTCGGAATAAACATCTTTCATAATTTATGTTCAACTGTGTTATTTCTCGAAGTTTTGCAGCTTATACTGGTCTAAATATATAGTTATTACTGTTTGTTTGTTATGAATTTCGCGCAAAGCTACACGAGGGCTATCTGTGCTAGCCGTCCTTAATTTAGCAGTGTAACACTAGAGGGAAGGCAGCTAGTCATCACCACCCACCGCCAACTTTTGGGCTACTCTTTTACCAACGAATAGTGGGATTGACTGTTACATTATAACGCCCCCACGGCTGAAAGGACGAGCATCTTTGGTGTGACGGGAATTCGAACCCGCGACCCGCAGATTGCGAGTCGAGCGCCCTAACCACCTGGCCATGCCGGGCCTAGTTATTACTGTAACATTTTACTTACAGACTACACACTATCATTATATTAATATCTTAGATAAAAAAATTAGTATTTTTTCAGACATTTTTTTAAAAAATAATTCTCATGTCTAGGTTAATTATTAATTTATTCTACTGCAGCTCCCCCCCCCCCAAAAAAAAGGGTTATTTAAGGTGATACGCATTTTTGATGAATTTCATTCTTTTATACTGTATGTTTCCAAAACGCACTCCTGATTTATTAAAGAAAATAATATCAGTTAGGTTTCCCTTTTTGGACTCCAAAAAATTTAGTCACTTTATGTAAATAGCAGATCATAGATAAATCCACAGTCAATAAAATTCTAAGTAAGACACTTATGTACTAAAAGTTAATATAATTTCTGTAACAAATTCTGAGTTGTTGAAACATCTTTGAAAGACGGAATTCAAGTATCATACCATGCGCTATGTGTCATCGTTGGTAAACAGTCAAAACGAAGGAATCCAAACAAGGCCTTATGTGGTCTGTGAGGAAGCCAGTGAACGACCGCAACACGATTTCACAGTAAAAAAAACCCTGTGTCTTCCAACTAGGGCCGGGCTTAGACCAGTGTTTAGCGGGCCACTACCACACAAATTTGGTACTGTGGGTGCAGTATAAAAGTGACAATCAAATCCCTCTTTTCTCGCAAGAGTTGGCGGTGGGTGCTATCGACTAGCTGTCTTACCCTCCCTCTCTAGTCTGTAAGTTCGAAGTTAATGATGGCTATACGCAAAAAAAGTCTGAAACAAACCTCCCAGTTAGAGGAACAAATTCTTGATAATTCTCTGCATTACATTTATGGGAATGAAAACGTTTCATATTAGTTTGTGTGATGCGGTAATAGTCTGTCACAGAAAACGGTGTTTGTGTATTTAGAACGCCTTGGATTTGAATCAGGGGGCCATGAGCAGGAATTTAGATTTGATTTCTGTTGGGGGGGGGGGGTGTACGTTAAGAGATATCAACACAATCACAATCAGAAATAAATAAATAAATAGAATGCATAGAAATAAACAACGTTACAGTTGCCAAAAAAGACCGAATACGTTTATGTAGAGTTGTTTTGTTTAGGGGGGGGGGGAGTGATAAACTAAACAGTTGATAATTCATAACCGTTTCAATAAGTTCTTTTATTCCTTAAGAATAAATTCAAATAAAAAACTGAGCTTACAAAAAGTAAAAAAAATCCTAGTGATAGAATATGAATAAGTAAGTGATTACCGAATACGTTTGTATAGAGTTTTTGTTTTTTTTTGCACGCCCGTGGGTAGAAGGAACTTTATCACACACATTAGCCGTTGTTAAAAGGTAATCGGATATTTGTAATTTGTAGTCATTGATAAAAAGTAGATAAAATGATTTTCGAAGTCAGAAATTCGTGATAATGTTATAGAGCATAAATCGAGTACAAAACCAAACACTTCTGTTGCGTTAAACCCTCATTCGCCATTACGTATATTGGTCCCAACTCGGACAGGCAGTTTGAGGAGAGGCGTGGTCATCTTCCTCTAGCAGGTACATGCAAATAATTTGAATCGTATTATATATTTTACTGTTTGTGCTTTTTTTTTTTGCAATCAAATATGCATGTTTTTTTTTGTTTTTTTTTTACAGTTTGAAATGTAAAAGGTAGAATGCATGCAGATTTAAACAGAAATGAAATTCCCCGCCTACTTTTCATCAAACGAGCCAATAACAGTCGTCTGACTTGTCATCGTACTTCCCTCTTTTAAAGCAAAACAGTTATTTTTCAGGTTTCAACGAAGTCAGTTTAACATCAAAGGACAGAGGACTTGATATGGTGTTTGTAACTGTACAATATACAAGTAAGCTAAGTATTGGTTCGGATCGGGCTTCTCATCTGGAGGAATTTGAAGATGAGGCATATAGTTCGAATCTCGTCACTGTACATACTTATCTTTTCAGCCTTGGGGGCGCTGTAACGTAACGCTCAATCCCACCATTCGTAAAGAGTTGGTAGTGGGTGGTGTTGACTATCTAGCCACCTTCCCTCTAGTCTATGACTTCTAAATTAAGGATGGCCCTCGAGTAGCTTTGTGCGAAATTCACTAAACAAACAAACAAACCTTACTGATCCCCCCTTATTGTTACTTAGTATAGCTCTCCTTTAAGAATCCTGTCAGTCCCCTCAGACAGGAGCTATTCCTGTAGATGAGTTTTTGGTTTTAATAACACGTTCACTGAACTCCTCCAGAGGTTTCACAAAACGACGGGACGGACTACTAGCGTAGAAGTACGTTTGAATTCTGCGCTCGAAACTATTTGATGCACAAGAAATTTAAAGGAATCAGAATTTTTCTAGTGTGGTTAAATGTCCCAGGAACTCAGAATTTTCCTTTACGTTCTGTTCTGAAGAAATCAAGATCGAGGCTGAAGGGACTCGAACTCGCGTGTAGGTTCTCTACGTGCACGAGCTATCAAATATCCAAGCTCGCACTCCAGTCCTTACGTCATTGGTTTATTAAGGGCGATAAGCTCGATGTTTCTGTCTGTTGCCCTTTTGTTAGAAAATTCCAAAATTGTGTGTTATTTCATTTCATAGAAATTAATCGCGGGGTAGTTTGAAATTCCTGGTTACGAATAAAAAAGGGGGTGTTGGGGGGTGCGTCATTCTGAGCTGCACGATGTCATTGGCCTAAATATTTCTGGAGCAGAGAATGCCCTAAAAATAACTTGGAGGAGTATAAATTTACGTTGAGGAATGTCGTGACTTATGCACAATCGTTTTTAAATCTTTAATCTGAAGGGGAAAAAAATCACAATTCGTCTTGTTTATATACAAAGAGGTGCTTAAAGACTGATGTACCTGGCTTATAATTGGTAAAACAGAAGAGTGAATTTATTTAATTTCACAAAATAAGAACATGGACCTTCTTACTGGTTTTCGGAGATTGCCGTATATTTTTTAGAACTCAAAAAAAAACTTTCTGTTTTTCTCCATTTCCTAGGAGTTTCAGAAGCGAAAATAAAAGTCCTGAAAAATTGGAACTGTTGATAAGTTTAGGTTAATATGAGTAACGGTTCAATATTATATATTTCCCTACGTTTGGTCGAACCGTTCGTTAGCTCTAGTCACCTGACAATGGCTTCCACCCGATATATAGTGCATTTGAAAAATGGCATGCAGTAACAGTTAACTTGGGTAGATTTTGACCATGTCAAACGTTTATTAAAGTGCGTATTCAACACAACGCTTTATTATTTTATTTTTATCTATAACACTTGTAAAGGCCCGGCATGGCCAGGTGGTTAGGGCGCTTTACTCGCAATCTGTGGGTCGTGGGTTCGAATCCCCGTCACACCAAATATGCTCGTCCTTTCAGCCGTGGGGGCGTTGTAATGTGACGGTCAATCCC
>NW_013667427.1:219822-222929 GCF_000517525.1 Limulus polyphemus
GCACAAGAGTTGATGGTGGGTGGTGATGACTAGCTGCCTTCCATCTAGTCTTACACTGCTAAATTAGGGACGGCTAGCGCAGATATAGCCCTCGTGTAGCTTTGCGCGAAATTCTAAAAAAACCCAACAGCCATCTTTTTTTGTGCCTCAGTATGTGTATTGTAAACTCCTGATGAAGCCATAAGGTAGATTGTCGAACGATGAATTTGTTTTTGTTTTTTATCCTTACTGGAGTTGTCATCGTAAAATAATGAAAGATATATGGCCACATAATTCATATAGCATTCCGGGAAATCAAGAAAGCCAGTTATTTTTTTCCTGTATGTTGTTTATTTTTTTCGTTACCTGTCACTATGTTAGCCTCAATTAATTAACCAATCGTGTTCAGTTCAGGAAAATCAAACGCATTGCGTTTAGTATCTCATTTAACGAAATTGAAAACAACGTCGTTACCCCCTACATCCTGATGTTAAACTTCACAACAATGGTTGGTAAGGCTATTGGAGATTATCCTATTTAAACTTCACAACAATGGTTGGTAGGGATATCCTGTATTATCCTATTTAAACTTCACAACAATGGTTGGTAGGGATATCCTATATTATCCTATTTAAACTTCACAACAATGGTTGGTAGGGATATCCTATATTATCCTATTTAAACTTCACAACAATGGTTGGTAGGGATATCCTATATTATCCTATTTAAACTTCACAACAATGGTTGGTAGGGATATCCTGTATTATCCTATTTAAACTTCACAACAATGGTTGGTAGGGATATCCTATATTATCCTCTTCACCCATAAATGAGGTTGATTTAGAATGTCCTGCTCATACATCATAAAACTGAGTGATAGGAATGTATTGAATAAGAATTGTATGGTTCGTTTGAGAAACATAGCGAAAAATCAAGTTTGATTCCTTAAATTAACTGTTGTCTTTGTGCAGATTTTAATATTAATATTTGACACTATTGATGAAACAATGTATTCTAATATTTATAAGCAAGAACGTAAGAAAGGTATATTTAATTGTTTACACTAATAACCAGCTCTGATCGGAAGTTAACCCTTGAATGTATATTCCAGATAACGCTATTTGCAGTAGTGCAAGTAATTACACTCGGAACTAACAACGAACAAACTTTCTTCACGGCTAAATCTAATTACTACTGTTATATAGTTTCCGACGACTGTTTATTCTCTCCTGTAAAATAGGAGTAAGGATATGCTCACATACTGATCAGAACGTTATGACTGTTGGATTTGAACAAAGACAGGAGACACCTGCCACAGGATATATAAGTATAATTTTGGATATATATAATTATACTAGTAAATTACCCGTGAAAATTCGCAGGAAACAACAAAAAAAACTATTCATAAAATCAGCATACTTTATCATGAATGATAATGTACATGTTATCGTCACTTTTCATGTAAATTTGTTCAACCAGTCTTGACGACTCCCCATTCCCCCCCTTAACCCTATTGTTCCCCATTAGAAGACCTCAGTATGAAGAATTTCGAAAATGTAAATATAGATACTTTCTTTCAACGACTCCGTCTGTCTGTTGCAGTGTGGCCTAGTAGTTAATGAACTTCGACTGTTAATCTGAGGATTCACGGTTCGCGTCTCACTACCACAAATACGTGCGCCGCACTTAGAATATGTTTTTTGGAATATAAAAAAAAATCCAGTTATAATTCCGACTATTTGTTTTAATGACCTGTAGATTCGTCGATCATTCTGTTAATATTAAACTATTTTATTTGGTTTAGATGTATAGTTCTTAACTCACCACTGATAACATAAAATATGAAGCCTACTTTATTTATCATCCAGCACTGATGAGCCGTGAATTCGGCTAAACTAGTCTGTTTTAGCGGGAGTAGTGAATTAAAGAATACATTAGGCCTCTACTTCTTATTTTGTTCACACTGAAACTTGTTTTGATGACGAAGAGAAATAATATTGTTTAGTCTACTTTGTTCTAAGTTTCTAATGGTAAATAATATTGATTAGTCTACTTTGTTCTAAGTTTGTAAGGGTAAATAATATTGATTAGTCTACTTTGTTCTAAGTTTCCAAGGGTAAATAATATTGTTTAGTCTACTTTGTTCTAAGTTTGTAAGGGTAAATAATATTGTTTAGTCTACTTTGTTATAAGTTTGTAATGGTAAATAATATTGTTTAGTCTACTTTGTTCTAAGTTTGTAAGGGTAAATAATATTGTTTAGTCTACTTTGTTATAAGTTTCTAAGGGTAAATAATATTGTTTAGTCTAGTTTCTTCTAAGTTTGTAAGGGTAAATAATATTGTTTAGTCTACTTTGTTATAAGTTTGTAAGGGTAAATAATATTGTTTAGTCTACTTTGTTCTAAGTTTCTAAGGGTAAATAATATTGATTGGTTTACTTTGTTCTAAGTTTCTAAGGGTAAATAATATTGATTAGTCTACTTTGTTCTAAGTTTCTAATGGTAAATAATATTGATTAGTCTGCTTTGTTCTAAGTTTCTAATGGTAAATAATATTGTTTAGTCTACTTTGTTATAAGTTTCTAAGGGTAAATAATATTGTTTAGTCTACTTTGTTCTAAGTTTTTGAGATTATTCTGTGTGTATGCTGTTACAGCACCTACGCACTCCGTGCTTACTGACAAAATGTTCAGTATGGCTTCCCTAATTTGTAATTATGATAGGTTAAACGTCAGTGTAGATGTGTTGGTTTGATGAAGGATACATAAGTTTGATACCTTATGATACGTCACATTAGCTAATGATGTTAGTTTTATCGTTTAGAGATGTTTAAAATATCGTTATTTTGGTCGGAGAAACTCGATTTCACACAATTAGAAGGAACTCGGATCAAAATCGTTTTTTTGTTTTTTTTAGCCATCAGGTTCACGAATTTCACCTGTCAAAAGGTTTTAACCTAATATTGGGATGTTTGTTTGTTGTTAAGCACAAAGCTACACAATGGGCTATCTGTATCGAAACCCGGTTTATAGTGTTATAAGCCTTCAGACTTGCCGTTGAGTCATTGTGGGGGAGGGGGACATATTACTATGTAAAAACTGTAAAAAACAGCGTGTATTGGAACTTA
>NW_013667427.1:223017-242448 GCF_000517525.1 Limulus polyphemus
AAACTAAAGACGTGTAGTTAGGTAACGTTAAATTAGTTATTCTATTATTTTATTATACTACGTAACTTAAAATTTAATTTTTTATTTTATTAGTGTTAATTTAGTTGTTTATTAATTATATATATATATATATATATATATATATTGTAAGAAACTAATATGTATATTGTTCTGATTGAATAGAGTGTCTAAATGATTTTCTCTGTGTAAAAATAATAACCTGTTTACGTTAGTTTAGTAGAAAAAAAAATCTTATTGTTATAAACACGAAAAATAGATTTCATCACACACACACACACACACACACACACATACACCAACTTTTGCTCCTGGCAACTGTTTAAATAGCTCGTGTTGCTTTGTTTTACCATCATACGTTGTTATCGCTATCATGATTCTCGGAAATCAAATTGAGTTTTCTTGTTTGTGGCAGACTTTAGTATCAGATTTATAAGAGATTGGCGATAACGTTGAATAAAGGTCAGCTCGATTTCAGCATAGTAGTGTAATTAGTACGTCATATTTACGCACACGTAGCCCTTCAACAAGGACTGTAAGTTGAGTAAGACAGTGCCATCTGTTGATCCTTGTCAAGGACAGAATATATTTATTACGCTCGTATACTTTTATTAAAAACTTGGTAAAAACAGGTTGTAAGATCATTAGTTTAGCACGTATATCTATCCATACGTTTATACTTTCCCAGTGTGATCTTAGCTGATTTGTTTTCTCACCTTATTTCTATGAATAATATACATTATCCAACACTCTTCTTTAAGGTAACAATTATCTTCCTCGGTTGTCATCATCATCATTATCGTTATTCTTCAGTGTACCTAACGTAAAACATGCGAAACCAAATAGTCAACACTCATGTTTAGGGTTAGCGAAGCCCATGTTCAGTGTATGTAAGGAACGTTTATATTAGTTATCAAATGCTGACAGTCTGTTACACTATACATCAATTACCACTAGGGGTGCTGATTGTACTACTTTTTTTACTGATTAAACGAATCTTGCTACAGTCATCAACAAAAAACTGCTCCTCTACAGGTTGTGTTTGGCCATATACAAAGTGTACTGCTCCACTCCAGGTTGTGTTTGTCCATATACTAGGTCTAGTGCTCCTCTCCCGGTTGCGTTTGTCCATATACAAAGTGTAACCTAACCCTGGACGACCAGTAGTTTGAAAAACTGATATTAAAAGTGTGAAATGAGGATGATGTATTTCGAAGTAATTGCTATACACGCCGAAAGAAAAACAAGAAAACAATAGAGAGAGGAAACAAACGCTCAGTTGACGGTTTGAATTTTGTTAAGACACAACACTACTGTGACTATGGTGTATCTCCACTGGTAGAGCCAAGTGAAGGGAGGACGAGGAAAGGTATATATTTAGTAACAGAAATACATATTAAACAAGAATGATGCCTGCACTTCATGATGGTAGTTCACCCGAGTTCTTTAACCTGTCCGGACAACGACCTTCAATTTTATCGTGTTAGGACAGAGATGGATTTAGTGAAGAATTATGTGCCAAAACAACTTTAGGAAGAAGTCACTCTGTTTATTGTGTCGTCGTTCTACATTTCTAGAAACCAAAACATGAGAAAATTAAGCTCTATTATACGCGAAAACATGAAACTAATAATAGCCAAGTCGTACACCGAGTTATTACTAAGTTCGAGCTCTAGGGTCCTCATAATGGGGTGGTGATAATAGCCAAGTTAGTTAAAAGCATGAACCACACGTTGCTTAATTTCAAATTCCAACAATAATTTGCTTATTTGGGCAATATAATTAGTTTCGTTTGCTTTTAGTTGAGCACAAAGCCAGACAATGGGCTATCTGTGCTCAACCCACCTCTGGTACCGAAACCCTGTTTCTAGCGATATAAATCTGCAGACATATACCGCTGTTCCACTGGGTGTGAGGGTGGGGGTAATAAAATTAATAAAAGCGACATTTACTCTACAAATAATAATAATATTTGTTTATTTCACCCAACGTTTCGCCATTGCGGTTTCACCAGGATTAGTAGTACAAGAACAGTTTTTTTTCTTCACAACTTTATTACCAAAATGTCTTAGTACCTCTAGTGTGCACTAAAATGTCTGAAACACATTTTGCCAAATTTCACAAGTTACATAACGTATTGTTGGAATGTGAAATTACATAACGTATTGTTGGAATGTGAAATTACATAACGTATTGTTGGAATTTGAAATTACATAACGTATTGTCGGAATGTGAAATTACATAACGTATTGTTGGAATTTGAAATTACATAACGCATTGTTGGTATGTGAAATTACATAACGTATTGTTGGAATTTGAAATTACATAACGTATTGTTCCACATTCCAACAATACGTTATGTAATTTCACATTCCAACAATACGTTATGTAATTTCAAATTCCAACAATACGTTATGTAATTTCACATTCCAACAATACGTTATGTAACTTCAAACTTCAATAGTACGTTGCTTAATTTCAACATAAGCGATGTAGGCTGCTAATTCTACAACAGACGAGCCACAATGCGGTCACTTTACGAACTACATTGGAAGAATGTCAGGTATTCGCAAGTGAAGCGATAAAAAGAGTACTTGTTTACGTCCTGAGAAAAGTAACAGTAATAGTCAGAATGTGAAATACAAATCGGTTTTCGGCAAGCTACGAGTCATATTTCAAAAACTCTAACGATATTTTAAGAATTTCAGTTTATGATCGATAAATTTCCACACGAAACTACCAATCGTCGAAACGTTTAAAGGGAAGCCACATGCAAAACGTATGCAGTGACGTAAGTATGCCCTTGCAGCCCCCGATTGTGGCCCGGGGGGGGGGCGAGCAAAAAGGTGGCCCGAATTGCCTGACAACATTTAATAATTACCGACAAGGGGAATAAATATAGAAGGCCCAATTACATTTTCTGCGAGGGGGGGGGGGGCATCGTTTGTAGTTGCACCATTGAGCGTATCATACGATTATCTGTAGTAAAGAGCGTTGAATAAATGTAGTTAGTTTTTTAAAAGGATTTCCATATACCAGTCTGCTTCATTGAATAGAAAAGAAGCAATAGAGAGATTACTGAGATTCAGATAATTATACCCAAACCTCGTTCGTGTAAAGGGCCAGGCGTAGCCTAATGGGTAACGTTCCGGAGTGAATCTTAAGGGCCTTGGTTCGGGACCTGTTGTCTCAAACACGTGCTCCGCACATCGAAGCCGTGGGTGCATTATAATATAGTAACGGTAAAATTATAATATTCGCTCAGAGTAGCCCAAGTGTTGGCGGTGGGCGTTGTTGGCTATCTTCCGTCTAGTTTATTGGTTCAGAATTAGACACGACTAGGCTCTTGCGTTGTTTTGTGTGAACTTCCGAGGCCAACAACAACAACAAATTCCCGTGTACGTGTATTAGTTTTAAATTCAAGTTTTCTTTAGGATTTTCTCACAAAACAAATATCTAATTATATTAGTTACTGGAATTGCATGTAAGATGTTTTGGTTAGTTTTGCAGAATAAAAGAAATCGCTGACTGATTCTTTAAACTATAATCCTTTGTTTTTATTTTAGTAGTCAGGTTCTATTTACACATTTAACTGCAATCGCAGCACGGCGATAACTCAGTTAAAGTTCTGTGGCAAATAAACCTATTAAATTCGAGGTTAATTTGGTAGAATAAGTTTATTTTACAACCATTACCATTTTCGATTTTTGTCTCACGGTGATTAGCGGTAAGTTTGGGAGCTTATAACGCTAAACTCCGGGGTTCGATTCTCCTCTGTAGAAAGATCGCAGATAGCCTATTGTGGGACTTTGCGCCGAACAGAATAAACTATTTTTAAACGTTCCAGAAAGGAGCTTCATGAAGAAATAACGCTTATATTAAAAACAACATTAGTAACAATTTTTTAAAATTCCTTAAAAAGTTCCGACTAGCAATGAAAGTACAACGTTTGCCATTAGATGGCTCTGGTATATTTTTGCTCTTTGATGATGTATTGGTAAGAGTATGTCAAAGAGTATTTGTGCAATATTTTCCCGTAAAATATGACAGCAAATGTTTAAAAGATATTTTTATCAAGCTTAAAATATTTAATGACGTCACAATTTCCACGTACAAAACGCATGACGTCATGGATGAGATTTGGGGCAAAGAATAACAAAGTCGCGGTTATTGTGTATGTCATATCTATAATGTATCCCACAGAGAAAAAAAAAGAGGACAACTGTCCCCCCCCCCCCGTAATCTCGCCTATGTATGACGTCACAACTTTTCATATGTTGTGCCATATTAGTACCAATTTCTTTTTCAAAAATGCGCTTTTTTTTAATGGAATGTTCCCGCCGTTATGACTTGTATGTATATATAAAGAAATAATGCAGTTTTAATATCTTTCAAAGTATGAAAAGCAATTGAGGTCAAACTTTTTTCACTGAATTTCACGGTCTTGAACATCAAATGTTTAATGGTTTTGGGGGAATCCTCAACTTTTCTAAAATTGATTTAGTCTTAAGCATTTATGACATAATCCCCGAGGCTCAAGATAGACGAGTTTCCTTTTATTACTATTTTCTCCATAGGTATACAGTTTATTTTTGAATAAAAAATGTAAGGTTAGATGCTTTTGGCAATGAGGGCACCACATACGTTATACACCCTCTACATGTAGGTGACCTGATTTTAAGATACTGTGTCACGTCAAACTATAGATTTGAGTGAGATGTGTGAACCTGTTCCTCGATCTAGGTGTATGACATAGTAAATCATGTATTATATTTTAAAAAATGACTAAAATTTCAAACGTTTTTCATTTCAGAAAATGCAATAAAAAAGGCTTAGCATTTTCCTTTCCATAGTTACTTACCCGTTGTTCACCAGTGTTTTAAAATATTTTAGTGTATAGAAATATCTGCGCAATAAGTTACATACGATTTATCTCCCAGAACTTATTTTTCCAATTTTATTTGACTTAAAACTCCAGTTAGTACGCATCACAGACCCCCCCCCGGTGGATCAGCGGTAAATCTTGGGCTTATGACGCTAAAAAATATATATATACAGATAGCTTTGTGCTTAATCACAAACAACTGAAAACTATATACAGTATAGTGTATCACATGCTTATTTATTTGTTATTTCTACACATTAAATATTAACGATTAATTTTGATGGATCATGGTCAGTGGGCTTATATTTCTGTTACAGTTTTTGTTTTAATCTAATCGTATTATAGTAGTGGTGTAGGAAGGAGTTTCAAAGTGGGGGGGTGCTTGGCTAGACATGCAGATTTTACAATGATAAATATAATTTACAGTTGCTATATAATCAAGCAAGGCAAGCAAGTAAAAGTGGGGCTAGTTCCGACGCTTCTGTATAGAAAGCTAAGACTCGCCTTGTACTGTATATTAAAAAAAAAAGAGTTTGAAATTCTGGCTTCAGTTATTTAAAAATACGACGTTTACATCCTCATTAATGTAATGCCCATATTGCCCAGTAGACTTGTTTAATAACTGGATAGGACTTAGGTTCGAATCCATGCGATATCACTTGAAGTTGTGGGTGCATTATATATATAAGGTTGACAGTTAATCTCTTAGCCTGGATGGTAGTGTGATGTTGACTGACTGCCTTACCTAAACTACAAATACAACAACTAGATAGTTTAGGAAGTAATCATAAAATCAACATCTGTAGTTGTACAGAAGAATAAGTAATATATTTGTCTAGAGGAGTGGATTTAGGATCTAAATCTTAAAACTCGTAATATATGGCAGACAACATTGAACAATTATAAAATATTGTTGTAAAATATAACGTAATAAATAACAAATAGTTTAAATTTTATTAAATAACTTTAGTCGTATATTAAAAAAAAGACTCCATATTTTGAAAAGACCACCTTGAAATTCAAAATTTGGTAGATTGTGTTATTATTGACCAGGATGATTGTACACTTGTCATAACAGAACATGTATATATATTAATATTCTTTTTATCTTTATCGCGTGTGAGTTTAGATAGTTTAATTTGTGCAGTATGTTGTAAAATAATTATCTGTGTAAGGTTTTGGAGTCAAAAGTGAAAAAAAAAAAAGGTTTTAACAAGAATCGTTAAAAATATTGTGTTCTTTAACTGTAGTTATCCAAGTGTGACCAGGACGTCAGACCAGATACAGGGATTATAAAATACATATATATGAGTTGAAGTTAATGCACGTTACGATAAAAGGTTTTTCGTCCTTGTTATAACAGTATTATTGCAAATGTCCGATATTCTTATGTTTTGTACAGAGTACGTAAGCCAAAACTAACTACAGACTACATACGCTTAAGCAACAAATATATGTGTGTGTGTATGATAAAAAATACAGAAAAAAAAATATATATATAAATTATTATTAGTTTCTGAATAAAAATAAATTGAAAACAATTTGCTAAACTTGTGGCCTCCATTATAATTAAACCACCACAAGGGGTCAGGTTTTCTCGGTGTCCTTACAAGAAGTGAAAAAGGAATGACTGTGTATTTTTAAAAAAAAACAGCGTACTGTTATGCATTAATAGGCCAACCGTGTTATTAAATCAGGTTTTACTAGTTCGAAAACTTAGTTAATTAACGAGATGGCCTTGATGATCGTAAGTTGTGTTATAAATGGTTTATTATTGGATAAATAAGAACATCGAGTTATATCGTCAGAGGGGGGTGGCGTCGCTCAATCGTGGTTTCTTAACCTTCTCCAAAAGTCGGTTAGCAGTCAGCGGGAAATGTTACAGAGGGTGTTGTAGACTTGGTAATCAAACGTGACTTGTCTTAGTTGCGTATTCTGGTCTATTTTTTTGAGTTGCCAATAATGTATCATAAATCCGTCTTATTTAGATGCCCAATTTGTAAGGTACGATGCTTATATAAATTACAACTGACTGAGTGGAACTAACAGGCATCGTCGTACACTCCTCAAACAAACGCCCCCCCAGTGGCACAGCGGCATGTCTGCAGACTTACAACGCTAGAAACCGGGTTTCGATACCCGTGGTGGGCAGAGCACAGATAGCCCTTGTGTAGCTTTGTGCATAATTAAAACAAACAAACACTCCTCAAACAACCCAGTCTTTATACCAGCGTCACTGTTGCTCTTTTAACCCCCCGTACCTTATTCATTCAATACACTTGATCAGTACTGGGTAGTATAAAGGTAGTCTAACACATGATAGACCCCCCCCTTAAACACTATATTTTTTATTAGGACATACCAAACAATTTGATTTGTGTGTTTTGTGTATGTACAATACAGTACTTTTTATTATATAAAATTGTTGGACGATATTTTAATGCGCTGATATTGATTGTCAGGTACTTTTTTATTCACTTACGACTCCCCCTCCCCCCGCCCCGACGATCCTAACGTGCCTAATTTTCACAAAAAGGTGGAACAAGTTATCTACTATTAACCATGTCCAGTCCATTTATGTTACCACCACCGGACACCCGAGCAATTTATTTCAAAGAGTATCGTTGGTTTAAAAAACCCCCCGTAGTTACCCGGATGAAACACACACACACGGTCAATATGGAATCATTTCGGAATGTTTAGAAATACTTTACCGTCCGTTATGGAATACGTGAGGAATTTTCACGCCCAGTGTTCAACCGAAATGGATTTTTCTTGTTCTTCTCGAACCTTCATGCACATTTCTTGGGAAATTGTTTTTGTATAACAACAACAACAAAAAAAAAGTGATTTTTTTTTTTCTGTGAGAAAAATACGTGATCAAGTGTGAAATTACGTAGGTAGCTAGCTGTAGCTTTACTCTGGAAAGCAGTAGGTTTTATTATATTATCATCTTGACGTAAGACTAGTCTCAAACCGTAGTGTATTTCATAATGTATTTGATTTTGGTAGTTGGCCATAATTGTGAAGTATCATCCTTGAACAAGTTACCTATAAACCACATAAATTATGCGAGGAACCGTTCACATTATAACAACAGTGCATATACTTAAGTATGATTAGTTATAATTATGCTTCGCCATCTTGGAAAAGGCGTTCACGTCATAACAACAGTGCATATATGTTCAAACTGATTGCACTGTCCGTGTTCATCCCCCAGGAGGAGAGCACCTTGGTCATTTTACTCGGTACCTTAATTAACAACTCTTCCCTCCCCCCAAAAAATAAATAAACAAGTTGGCTAGAAAAAAAAAATATGTCGATGAAAACCAAATAATATTACTCATATAAGATATGACCCCCCCCCCCTAAAATATAAAATGTTTTTTAAAACTGTCTTGACAAATAGCATTCCTTTCGCAGGAATTTTATAAATGTAGAGCCCTTGTGGAGGGGTCTCCATATTTTAAGTTTGTCCTGGCCCCCTTCGAACCTCTGGGCGACCTTGGTGTTATCGTGTTAATTGTTATACTGGAAGCTACTGGATTGTTTAAAATTAGCGTGTAATGTATATAATACTGTTTTTCAAACGAAGGCTCCTAGTTGAGATACCACAATGATCCTTTGAATGGTGGATGATTTCGTATCATAGAGTTGTTAAAACAAAACGAGAACAAGAAATCTTGAGAAATCTGAATTTATCAACTACCAAGCAGTAATATAAAATACGCACTGTCAGATATATAGTTTGTTTGTTAGAATTTATCAACCACCAAGCAGTAATATAAAAATACGCACTGTCAGATATATATAGTTTGTTTGTTAAGCACAAAGGTACATAATGGGCTATCTGTGCTCTAACCACCACGGGTATCGAAACCCGATTTTTAGCGTTATAAACCTTCAGACATACCGCTGAGTTACTGGGGGGGGAGGCAATGTATGATACTGGAATAATAGGCTTATTTGAACGTTCGCGTTCTGTTGCAGTTTCTTCGTTATTTCGCTCGAATATTAATTAGTATTAGATCCATGTATATCCTGACTGTGTCGCCGTTTTATTACGTGTAGTTTTTAATTTTATTCTGGTGTGTATAAGCGTGCAAGACAGTAACATAAGTATCTTATGTGTAATGAGGGTAGACAGAAAATGCAACGAGATATTATTATATTTTGAATAGGACGTTACGTCTTGTATACCGGAAATGACGTCATATAGCGACAGTGTAGTTTGAACGAGAAGCGGCGATGTTATGGATCTCATTTTGAGGAAGAGGTCTCAGAGTACCTGACCCTCCTAGGTCACAAAGACCTAAATTCCGATCAGGAGAGAGGATCTCATTTTTCCTGTATCATTTTGTTCTTGTTAGACTTTGAAATCAAACAACTCGCATTAAAGTGTGACACACTCTTATAAGTTGTATTTAACATTTAGGGTAATAAAAAAAAATGAGAGTGTGTTTAAAGATTTGTAAACAAATGTTCGGCATTAGTTGTGCTAATAAAATCCGTAACTCGTGTGATTTTTCTACCTCAGTTATGTGTGTTTAATTCCAATTAAATTGCTAAATATATATAATATTTGTGTTATAATCTCATATATATATATAAGATTACGCAATTATTAATCGTCAGTGAATTATTCGTAATCAGATGTTGATTCACGTTTCTTACAGGTCTGTCACTGACCCTCGAGATGGGAAACGAGTAGCTCTCAAGAAAATGCCAAACGTCTTCCAGAATTTGGTATCCAGCAAACGAGTTCTTAGAGAAATTAGAATGTTGTGTTTCTTTAAACACGAAAACGTAAGTCTATCATACTTCCTGCTGTAAAAAATGTTGTGTTACTAATCATTACCCTAAAAATGTTGTTTTACTAATTCTTATCTTAAAAATGTCGTGTTACTAATCCTTATCCTAAAAATGTTGTTTTACTAATTCTTACTCTAAAAATGTCGTGTTACTAATCCTTACCCTAAAAATGTTGTTTTACTAATTCTTACTCTAAAAATGTTGTGTTACTAATCCTTATCTTAAATATGTTGTGTTACTAATCCTTATCTTAAATATGTTGTGTTACTAATCCTTATCTTAAATATGTTGTGTTACTAATCTTTATCTTAAATATGTTGTGTTACTAATCTTTATCTTAAATATGTTGTGTTACTAATCCTTATCCTAAATATGTTGTTTTACTAATTCTTACTCTAAAAATGTCGTGTTACTAATCCTTACCCTAAAAATGTTGTTTTACTAATTCTTACTCTAAAGATGTCGTGTTACTAATCCTTATCTTAAATATGTTGTGTTACTAATTCTTGTCACACTAAAAATGTTGTGTTACTAATCCTTATCTTAAATATGTTGTGTTACTAATCCTTATCCTAAAAATGTTGTTTTACTAATCCTTATCCTAAAAATGTTGTTACTAATTCTTATTCTAAATATGTTGTGTTACTAATTTACTAATCCTTATCCTAAACATGTTGTGTTACTAATCCTTATCTTAAATATGTTGTTCCTAATCCTTATCCTAAAAATGTTGTTTTACTAATTTACTAATCCTTATCCTAAACATGTTGTGTTACTAATCCTTATCTTAAATATGTTGTTCCTAATCCTTATCCTAAAGATGTTGTTTTACTAATTTTTACCCTAAAAGTCGTGTTACTAATCCTCGTAAATATGTTGTGTTTCTAATTCTTACCCTTAAAGTGTTGTGTCACTAATTATTACTTTTTAAAATGTCGTGCCACTAATTATTACTTTTTAAAATGTCGTGCCACTAATTATTACTTTTTAAAATGCTGTGTTACTGATCCATATACTAAAAACGTTGTATTTCTAATTATTACCTTTTAAAATGTTGTGTTTCTAATTCTCACCCTAAAAATGTTGTGTTACTAATCCTTACCCTAAAAATCTGGCTTGAAATGACTTTAATAAAATAGATAATAATTACAGGTCACTTATTTAATTACCTCTCACCATAACAGTCGTTAGTCATGAAAACCGGTAACATAAATAGCGCCAAGACCACTACTATGTCTGTCGTATCCCAGCCGGCCTGGTAAGCCCTGGTATTGGGCGAAAGGCCTCGTCGGCACTTGATATGACTGATGTAGTGTGGTTGATATATTATAACACGAAGGCCGCGAACGGAACATTTGCAGTAGTTTTCGTGCCTTTCGTTTGAATTTTCCATATTCTATCATTTTCACGCACGCTATTTAAGCTACACTTTCTTCAAGGCATTATGTGTTAGATCGATAAATTCTGGTCTATTTGAAAATATTTTACGCCGTCAGACAAACGAACTCACGTAGACGTAATTGTAATTAATAAAACTACACGTAATGTAAACAATAAAGTAATGGTACTTATAATAACGTACAAAGTATGAAAAAGTTATGAACGTTCAATATATGTACACGGTTTTACATGTTGAAACAAAGAAACTCACAAAAACTAAGGATAAAATGTGTAGTAAAGAAAAAAGTAGCTGAAAAGGTGTTTATAGCAGTCTATAAAACGACCCGAAGCTAAATTACTGCAAAGTAAAGTAAATGTAAAGTTGTAATGAAGGCAAACGTAGCTGAATATGCAGAAACGTCTGAGAAAATGTGATTTGAATGTGACAGATTTCGGGTTGGATCAGAGGGAATGACACATTTGAATGGTGTATATCGTTACGAACCAGGAAAGAAAAAAAAAACTACCAGAGTCATGAAAAATTGACAAATTAACCCCAAACCAGAAAAAATTGGGAAACAGTAGTTCTCCCGTTCCTCCTTTGCTTTTTTGTCTCAGGACTTGCACGTGCACCAAACCATACTGTTCAGCTATTCCAGTTAATTGTACATTTGAACTTAATCTTGGTTAGCACTAAGTGCCATTTTATCTGAGGTTAGTCTTTTAATTCATTATGCTACATAGTGAGTTGATTAAATATCGTTTTACGAATAGAAATTTAACATTTCATTGTATAAGATCAAGTTGCAATGTTTTATTTGAAAGATCTTTTTTTTTTTGTGGTGCATTAGTTTTGAAGTAATTACGTTCTGAAGTTTTTATTATCCTTTATAACCCTTTACATTCTCCCTTTTTTATATAGAAAAACTTAACCTTCGCAGTTAAGTAGATGGTTAAGGCCCGGTAAGATCACGTGTCGAAATCAGTTCACAAATTAAGTGATTTTTAACAAATTTTAGGATCTTTAAAGAACAGTTTTAAGCTACATTGAGTAATGTAGTCTTTTCTAATACACAACAATGAACGATGTTGTATATATTTCATTGGTTATGGAGTTGAATATCGTTGTAGTAAATATTGGACTATTATTTGAGTCTGTATATCTTAGTCATCGTTTTAGTGCATGAGTAAATGGACAGAAAAACCTCAAAAATTCATTTTTCTGTTTCAAGTTAATACAGCTGTGTTGCCCCTCCCACAGATAATCAATTGCGTAGTTACGTACCTAATAATAATAAATAAATATTACTGTGTCACAATTCGCCTTATTTATCGAGTTGCTCCCCCTCCTCCCAGTGGCACAGCGGTGTGTCTGCGGACTTACAACGCTAGAAACCGGGTTTCGATACCCGTGGTGGGTAGAGCACAGATAGCTCATTATGTAGCTTTGTGCTTAATTACAAACAAACAAACCAAAGTAAATTGCCCCCCAGTGGCACAGCGGTGTGTCTGAGAACTTACAACGCTAGAATCCGGGTTTCGATACCCGTGGTGGGCAGAGCGCAGATATCCCATTGATAGCTTTGTCACCAAGTGAGACTTTGTAGAGTGGTTAGAAATATGGTGAATATGTTGTTACCAGACACGTGGGATAGAAACTCTGCTATTACACACGTGGAGTGATTGGCATATAGAAAACGTTAACTGTCTGTGTAGTAGCGACAAAAGGATGAGTGTATAGTCCTCACGTCCTCTTCTTCTACTTCTGATGATGTTCCTGACAATGGAATATTAATGTGCAGCACGATTTCCGCTGCAGGAGACTTCATCTTTTACACCCATGTCGCTGTTGCCCCCTTCCTCGTTACGTGCTTCCAGTAGATCATCAACTGAGCGTTAACTACGACTTCGAAAGGCACAGAAGTCTCTGATGCCTGCGAATTGCATGACATGAATTCTAGTTTGTATTTGCACCTTGTGTGGAAAATGCTTATTTTGTTAGTTGAATGCTTTGTCTTGGTGGAGTCATGTCCTATTGGCATTCGACCAGAAAAAGAAGAAAAAAAAGAAGGTATTTTATGCATTGTGATGGTTTTAGCACGTTTACAGGACAATATGGAGTCTCTCTCATGTTTAACTTAACATTACATTAGCTGTGACCAGCTAACATCATAAACTACAACTGTACCACATCTGAAATGTGTTATCATCGACAGGACGGTGTTAAATTATTTAGGCTTTGTTGTACACTTAAGTAGACACGTGCTTCGTTCATTATGACAGTATACTTTCATTTGTCACGTGCCAGATACGTACAGCTTTTGGCAGTTGGTGATACATTGAGCTGTGTGCTTTGAGAAAATATGAATTCGTGTAAATTATGGCCTGTTGGTTAGGGAACTTGACTCGCATTCTGCGAGTCACGGGTTCAAATCCCTGTTCCACCAAACAAGCTTGCCCTTTCAGCCGTGGGGGCGTTATAAACTTCGATCAATCCCACTATTCGTTGGTAAAAGAGTAGCCCAAGATTTGGCGGAGGGTGGCGATGACTAGCTGTCTTCCCTCTAGTCTTACACTGCTAAATTAGGGATGGCTAGCTCAGATAGCCCTCGTGTAGCTTTGCGCGAAATACCAAACAAACCGAACCATGTAAATTACTTTGTTTACAGTTTCAAGAAAGGTTTCTACTTAAGGTGTGTCTGACTGGTGTGTTCTTTGGTTGTTTCTGGTGATAAAACTGTTTAACTTTCTTCACTACCTCCGGTGCGTCACTGCTAGTCAGTCATGGAGTAACTTTTTTTTTCATACTGGAATCACATTTTTTCTTGCTTTACTAATATTGTTCAATACTACGAATATCCATTTCTTCAAAAGCTACAGTGTCATACCGTGCATGTTTTTATAATTCTGGAGTTGAAGAACTTCGTGTCTGATAACCTCGTAGTGTGACCCTACCTTAAGTGTTCAGTTTGAGGCGCCATCTGCACTTTCATAGCACCACATCTTCAACTGAATTGCAACAAGAGGGTCAAGGCTTCACGAGCCACAGGGATTAGCGAGAGCAATATGATTAGACATGCAGATTGCCACAACAAATCTCAAACAACCATTTAGTTGTCTTACAATACAAAAAGTTATAGGTGGTAATATTTATAGTGTGTTCCGGTTACAGTCTCAAGGTGATTAATGAGTGACATCATAAGAATCCCGCGCACGTGTTAACAGTAGTAGAATTTTAGTTTTGTCATAATCCATAAATTTTGCAGCATGTGACCTAAATATTTTATTCCTTGTTCCCAAATCTTTTTAAGCATTTGAATATAACACCTTGCTTCTCAGTTGGTGGTCAATATGCTCAGGTTTTACTCTATTTATGTTCTCTGGTAGCTCAGCGGTAAGTCTGAAGACTCATGATGCTAAAACTCGAATTTCGATACACGTGGTGTACAGATAGCCCATTTGATTAACAGCAAACAAATACTCTGAACATGTTTGTGTCAAAGAGGCCTAGCATGGCCTGGTGATTAGGGGGCGCTCGACTCGCAATCTGTAGGTCGTGCGATCGAATCACATCACCGAACATACTCGCCATTTCAGCCGTGGAGGCGTTGTAATGAGACGGTAAATCCCACTATTCGTTGTTGGAGAGTAACCCAATAGTTGGCGGTGGGTAATATCTTCCATCTAGTCTATCACTTCAAAATTTGGGACGGCTGTCAAAGATGGTTCTTGAATGCTGTGTGCGAAATTCGACAAAATAATAAGTTTGTACTTCAAAATGGTGGAATGAAAAACAGGCAAGAAACACTAGAAAATTATAATTTATTAATAATGTATAAGAGTTTTGATGTTAAAACCCACAACGTCCTGAGCTCTTAAGTGGGGTTTTTTAGAATATGCAATATTTGGGTGGATCCTCTTTACACTTTAGACATTATCTATACTCAATACCTAACTTTTAAGTAAAGCTCGGGGTGTCAAATGTTTTTGTATGTTTGCATCCTGAATTCTAGCGGTACAAGCCCTCAAGCTTGCCGCTGAGCCACTGGGCGGGGGGTTGTGAGTTAAAGCACATAAACTCTTCTTTTATATATTGCGAGTTGTGGTGTCTGTCTGAGTGTTCGTCTGTCTCCCGTTTGAAAAACTGCGCACGCAGGCAAAGCTCAACATTCACTTTTGAAATGACGGGAGAACTGGCATGATTAATGTTGGTGCCAAGTTTTATTTCGCAAGCAGGATATTCTACACTAAACTGTTAGGAATTAATCGTATTATCATTCACATTTCAAAATGTGATGTAATTAAACAATAAAAATGTAGATTTACCGTATGTTATTGTTGAACGGCTCTTAGCATGACTGATATACTCAACAATTACTTTTAGTGGTGGTGGTGGGAGGGGGGTATAAGTAGCTCAGAGCTTTAGCTCTGAGTAAAACCAAGAATGCAACACAATTAACCTTTCTAAAGTTCATGAAATAATTTAACTTGATAAATCAACTAAAGTTTTTCCTGTTACTGGGGACGGGTACTTTTGCTTATACTTAATAAATTCAGATTTTCTGCTTCCCACGTGTTCTTCATCCGTTGAAACATCGCCTCTAGATGTTATTTACACACACACATCTTCCTCTAAGTTATACTTTTTTTACAATTATTTTTATTTTTTAGTATATACTCAGTTATATTTATTAACTATTTCTATCGGCATTAATTTATAATCTCAAATAATTGATCAGATATCTTCACCTTGTATGTAATGCTAATTTTCCATCTTCATGCAAAGTAGTACAGTATTATTGATTTTTGATAATTTACTTACTCCGTTTATATGTGGGTCCGTGATTCGCTCCTGTCAAACAAAAAAAAAATTGCGCTCTGCAATTTGAAGCCGCGAGTGTTATAAGAGTGACGGTCAAAGTCCTCTTATTCGATTAGAATAGCTCACGAGTTGGCGGTGTTTGGTGTTGACAGCCCTCGAGAAGCTTTGCGCGAAATTCAACAAACTTTATGTGTATGTAAAAATACAGCCAACCAAGATAGTCCCCGGATAAATACGAAATTGTAATCACCTAATAGGTTTTCAAAAATGCACGGATAACTTAACCGTTAAATTTTCAGTTAAATGTTCAAAATTCACACGTGACTCTCATCACGAGTGACGTCAACTAAGATTTTATCTTACTCCATCATATATTTGACGTTTCGTTAGGCCTTTCCGTACCATAACATAAACAAATCTGTATTGATTTTTTCACTAGACAGAATAAATTTAATTCACAAACTAAACAAAAATAAAACGAATAACTGATATTTCGCACGTTTGCAACTGCAGAACGAATTATTATTAACCTTTCAAATAAATACAATTATGACGTAATGAAGGGCGTCGAGAGTAGTAGATCAAATGATCTACGTAAACAGTTCTCAAGAATTATACGTATTCTTTAACGGCAATTTACTATTCGTTTTATGTTTGTTTGTTTTTATCATTATCGTCGAAATCAAAATAGAAGGAATCGTCCGCTTGGTGGCGCTCAGGTAAACGGAAAATGTCTTTTGATAACCCCGACGGGTTTCAAGTTTCCATGATTAGGAATATTCGTTATCTTAATTGTCTTAGATAAGGTTTAGGATTTTTATCGTTTGTCAGTAGCTTTGGCAACCTTATTGTGGTTTTCTTGAATTATTGATTGAAATTGATTTATTAATTCTAGCCAATCAGTTTTTTCAGGGACGGTAACAATTATTACTATTAGGTACATACTCCGCCAGAAACATTAACCACATTCGTTGAGGAACTCTTGGGACAATTTATTCATTTTACTTTATACCGCCCAGGGGGGGGGGCAATAAATGAAAGATTCTTCTAGTCGAGATATACACAATCAGTTTTGACGTCAGGCGTCGTCTGCCCTACCCAGCCAAGGTCATTCGTCTATTTGTCAAAGGAACAGACAGATTCGGAGTGCTGTGATTGTCTCCGCTGGTAGTGTACGGCTTCCATATTTTTTTTTTTGACGTTGTTAGCCAGAAGGTTAAAGGACTGCACACAGTCTAGCCGTGTGATATTGACCTCATGAATTTACTGAACGTTGTGCGAGACTTTAGAAAAAGGATAACGACGTCTAAAATGCATTGGGTTTGGGAGGCCTCAAAACTGTCTGGAAGGGGGAACGAGACAGACAGGTGTACCATTTCCACTCGTGTATCGTAAACAGGCACGAGAGAGATGGGAACGTATCAGATTACAGTAATTCAGATCAAAGTTCAGACATAAAAAAGAGGATATGTTTCAGTCTGCCAACTTACAGTGAGAATACTAATTTAGAAGTTAACGGAAAGTGTTATTAAAATTATTTGATTAATTATCAACCCTCCTCATGAACGAAGTTTTGTTAAGCTTCTAAAAGTAACCATTAATCAGGAGTTTTGATTAAAATGATGTTATAGGATATGATAATATAACGGTGTTTAGTAAAGTAAATTTTTTTTTATAGCATCTACAATTTTATTCAGTTTTTTTTTTTTTTATGCTAGACAAAGGATGTATTTTACTTGAACAAAAATTGCTTATTAAACGAAATGAGCCCCCCAGTGGCACAGCGGTATGTCCGCGGACTTACAACGCTAGAATCCGGGTTTCGATACCCGTGGTGGGCAGAGCACAGATAGCCCATTGTGTAGCTTTTTGCTTAATTACAAACAATAAAGGAAACGAATTATTTCAGTAGTATGTCAAATCACTGTTTTAAGGGTGCCATTTGTATAACATTCGCAAAAAGGTGTTGAAAATACAGATAATTCAACAAGAATAGAAAGCGTTACAATTTTATTTAGTTTCTGAGATGTTACTTGAGAGTTGCAATGCTTTAACTGCTTCTGTTATACAAGATCAGTATTATAAATCAACTCTACAATGCAGGACTTGAAAAAGTAGTGCTCCAGATAGGGGTGTGGGCCACATTTTTTCCACTGTTTTGAGCCATAGCACACAAATCATTTGTCCAAAACAAATGTTCCCAGGTTCTATCTGGCATCAGCTTCACATATTTTGCTACCAACTCCAGTTGAGACCTTATTTGCAGCACTAACCCTATGTGCATGGGTGGGGGGTCTGTGTGCATGTCACAAACTTTCACATTGTGACATTCAACATGGTATCACGTATGAGATGTCAAAGTTATCAGTTGTTTACTTTACTTTGCATTACTGATTTTGCGACATTTCGTGATGGGTGAGTGATAGGTGAGAGGAAACACTAGATACAGTATACAGGAATATTGAAAAAAACTGTAGGTGTGCATTTTGGAGGTTCTAGAGGTTATGCAGTGGACAAAGTATTTTTAGTCTTCAAGTGGACTTCAACTTGTCAGATCCTGAGTCAGACTGATGTTAGCAGTTCGTAGAGATAACTTCTTGTACACCAACTTGTCAGATCCTGAGTCAGACTGACGTTAGCAGTTCGTAGAGATAACTTCTTGTACACCAACTTGTCAGATCCTGAGTCAGACTGACGTTAGCAGTTCATAGAGATATCTTCCTGCACACCAACTTGTCAGATCCTGAGTCAGACTGACGTTAGCAGTTCATAGAGATATCTTCCTGCACACCAACTTGTCAGATCATGAGTCAGACTGACGTTAGCAGTTCATAGATATATCTTGAGTTAAACTATTTTAGTAACACATCTGATGTTTTGTGTGCAACAGACTCGTACATTTTACAGCATTTCGTGTGGTCAACATTCCTACTCTGTTGGACAGACCACATGCATGAACCCTTTTTTTGATTGATTATACATTAAACATTTATCTTTTGGGAGGTCCGTCTGGGTTTCTTTACCAAATTTTGTTTGAATTTCTTCATCCAATTCCACATAACAAACAATTCTGCTTTAGATATGTATAGATAACCATCAGAATTCTGCTTTAAATATCTATAGATAACCACCAGAATTCTGCTTTAAATATGCATAGATAACCACCAGAATTCTGCTTTAAATATGTATAGATAACCACCAGAATTCTGCTTTAAATATGTATAGATAACCACCAGAATTCTGCTTTGAATATCTATAGATAACCACCAGAATTCTGCTTTGAATATCTATAGATAACCACCAGATTTCTGCTTTAGATATGTAAAGATAACCACCAGAATTCTGCTTTAAATATGCATAGATAACCACCAGAATTCTGCTTTGAATATCTATAGATAACCACCAGAATTCTGCTTTGAATATCTATAGATAACCACCAGAATTCTGCTTTAAATATGCATAGATAACCACCAGAATTCTGACTTTGAATATCTATAGATAACCACAGAATTCT
>NW_013667427.1:243427-246749 GCF_000517525.1 Limulus polyphemus
AATATGTATAGATAACCACCAGAATTCTGCTTTAAATATCTATAGATAACCACCAGAATTCTGCTTTAAATATCTATAGATAACCACCATAGTTCTGCTTTAAATATCTATAGATAACCACCAGAATTCTGCTTTAAATATGTATAGATAACCACAAGAATTCTGCTTTAAATATATATAGATAACCACCATAGTTCTGCTTTAAATATCTATAGATAACCACCAGTTATAATTATGCAGCAATTGAAACATTGTACTAATTTTTGCTATAAAAGATTAAATGTTCTTTATGTAAAGTGATCTTTAGGTTAATTGTTAAGACCATGGAGTTCAAGATTTATTACTTTATTAATTCCACATTCGAGTAACGTTTTATCTATAGTGTAAAAGTTTTATGTATATTTTAAGTTCTCTACAACCACTCCATAGGATCTCAAATTTGGGGTTAAATTTTTAGATTTAATCACAGCCTAATCCAATATGTTCAAATAATCCTGCATACACCTATATGTATTTCCAGTCAGGTAACATCAACCTGAATTCTACATTAGAAATAATTTCTTGTTTTTAAGATTATGACAGTTTTTTTTGTTTTTTTCTAGGTCTTATCGGCACTTGACATTCTGCAGTCACCACACCTTGACTTCTTTCAGGAAATGTATCCTTGTGATCTGACATGATTTCATTAATACTAACTTCCAATCAAGGCAAGCTACCGATGTAGAATGAAATTAGAATTAAACCTGGTGATGAACATAGCGAATTAAATATGCTGTTCTCATGTTCCTACTTATAAAGATTAGAATGGATTGCTTTGTCGGTTGGGTATCCTCACGGATATTTTCGGTCATAATCCCAGTAATATCTCACGAGGTTCGGCTAGCTTAGAAGGCTTAAGGTAGTCTTTAATAATCATATTGAGCTAACAATGCAAAATAATTTCTGTAATAAAACTACGATAATGAAAACTGAATTTTAAAAAAAGGAATAAGATTGGATATATTAAATAGTCTGATCAGTATTGTTAAACATGTGTTATTCGTGGTTTTATGAAATCTGTTAAATTTGATTTTGAGAAACAGTATTGCATTAAATCATTTTCCAAAAATATTTCAATCTGTAGATACAGCAAGAATTTAGTAGATAGTACATAAAATGTGTCCCAGTTTAACTAATGCTAAAAGGTCAGATTTCTTCGTATAATATTATTACATTTCAAATACTTTTAACTGCAAGTACTCACCAGACTTGTGTAGTGTAATGCACTTTTGGTAATAATTAAATGTTTCCATTATACAGATACTTTAGAAAATTTGAGTTTACTACATTTTAGTTATGGAGCTTTTGTTCCCCCCCTAGAAAAATTAAAGTTTAATTATGGAGCTTTTGTCCCCCCTAGAAAAAATACAGTTTAATTGTGGAGCTTTTGTTCCCCCCTAGAAAAATTACAGTTTAATTGTGAAGCTTTTGTTCCCCCCTAGAAAATTACAGTTTAATTGTGGAGCTTTTGTTCCCCCTTAGAAAAATTACAGTTTAATTGTGGAGCTTTTGCCCCCCCCCCAGAAGATTTCTGATAATATTGTAATTTCGATTCTGATATGTTAATTGCTTAGCTTATTTTTGTGTTACAATTTATTATAAAAAAAAAAAGGTTGATGGTTGAACTGAATTGACTTAAGTATTGAGAGAACAGAAATAAATGTATTGCTTTTTCTTATTTGAAGGAAAAAAATTATATTTATTGAATTATAATCATTTTGGTGAATTAAGATAATTTTGGCACCATTTTTATAGAAACTTAAATTTCATAATCAAATAAGATGTACAGACAGCAAGAAACTTATTGGTTAATTTAGGCCATCCACTCAACTTAAGAAGAAGAAAAAAAAGTCTCGGAGCCAACCATTATCATTCAAGTTTTCCATTAAATGAGACTGGCTTGTTTTTATATTTCTTTGAATTATGATGACTCTGCTGTTAAATGTTTAATATTAGTGTTATTTTACTAGTAATGAACTGTCATATTTTGCTTCAACATTCCTTAACGTTTTTATCTTAGTTATGTAATAACGGAGTTAATGCAAAGTGACTTGCACAAAATCATAGTTTCACCTCAGCCTCTGACCTCTGACCACGTCAAAGTATTTCTGTATCAGATACTTAGAGGTAAGCCTAAACTAAACATTTTGTTTTTCTGACTTATTGTACAACAAAAGGTATTGAACCAGGTTAACTGGGGTCTAAGCCTCACCTGGTTTTAAATTTCAAATTTTTTTACTAGGAAGAAAGTAATCCATCCAGAACACTACCGTAACACTTATTCTATGAGAATCTAAGAAATAGCAGCAAACCAGATTTCATGCCTGACTCTATAGAACAATGTGTTATAGTTCTGTAGGACAATGTGTTATAGTTATGGTTAGGTCAATAGAACAATGTGTTATAACTGTGGATAGTTTTATAGGACAATGTGTTATAACTGTGGATAGTTCTATAGGACAATGTGTTATAGTTATGGCTGTGGATAGTTCTATAGGACTCTGTACGATAGTTCTATAAGACAATGTGTGATAGCTATGGTTGTAGATAGTTCTATAGTACAGTGTGTGATGGTTATGGTTGTGGATAGTTCTATAGTACAGTGTGTGATGGTTATGGTTGTGGATAGTTCTATAGGACTCTGTACGATAGTTCTATAAGACAATGTGTGATAGCTATGGTTGTAGATAGTTCTATAGTACAGTGTGTGATGGTTATGGTTGTGGATAGTTCTATAGTACAGTGTGTGATGGTTATGGTTGTGGATAGTTCTATAAGGTAATGTGTGATGGTTATGGTTGTGGATAGTTTTATAGTACAGTGTGTGATGGTTATGGCTGTGGATAGTTCTATAAGACAATGTGTGATAGCTATGGTTGTAGATAGTTCTATAGAACAGTGTGTGATGGTTATGGTTGTGGATAGTTCTATAGTACAGTGTGTAATGGTTATGGTTGTGGATAGTTCTATAGGACAATGTGTTATAATTATGACTGTGGATAGTTCTATAAGACAATGTGTGATAACTATGGTTGTGGATAGTTCTATAGGACACTGTACGATAGTTATGGCTGTGGATAGTTCTATAGTACAGTGTGTGATGGTTATGGTTGTGGATAGTTCTATAAGACAATGTGTGATAACTATGGTTGTGGATAGTTCTATAGGACACTGTACGATAGTTATGGCTGTGGATAGTTCTATAGTACCGTGTGTTATAGTTATGGCTGTGGATAGTTCTATAGGACAATGTGTTATAGTTATGGCTGTGGATAGTTCTATA
>NW_013667428.1:0-1534 GCF_000517525.1 Limulus polyphemus
TCTATCTACACACACATTACATTATTCTGTCACGTTGTCACCTTCTTTTATATCCCAGACTACCCTATATCTTGTAAATACTAGAGCATTCGCCAAGGTACAGGATAGTTCTAGAAAATAGGTGGCGCCACACCAGTCACGTGACCTCGATGACGCAACAATATGTTGTTTGTGTGCTGTCCGTTTATTGTTCAAATTTATCGCCAACAAGTCACAGACATCTACTGTAAAAGAATCCCGGCCCATATCCAAAATCTGATATTTGGAAAGCCAGCCAGGATTATACAGTGGCAAATGGCAATAGAAGAAGTGAACGACAATAGAAATAGACCTACATAAGTACAACAGTAGTGGTGGTAAAAATAGTGTAGAGATTACAAGCATGCTATATAACCCTGTCAACAAATTTTGATAAGTGGATAGAAAGAAGTGAGTGTCTTGGGTTAAAAGATAATGATCTACGAGAGTTTGTTAAACAACAACAAGAACTAGAGAGGGAGAAGAGAGGAAGAACGACTAAAATAAGAAAAGGAAATAGAGAGAGAGAGAAAATAAGAACACGAATTGGGAAGAAGAAAAGGAGAGAGAGGAGAGAGTAGAAGTAGAGAGAATAAGAACACAAACTGAGATTGCAAAGCTCACCCAATAGAAAGACAAAAGACCCAAGAATGACAGTGGGGTCAGGGCCAGCTGACCCAAGCTGCCCAAATTTGATGAACAGAAAGACGACATGGATGCTTTCCTGGAGAGATATGAAATACTTGCTCAAAGTCAATATTGGTATAGATAGGACTGGGCAGTCTGTCTCAGTCCACTTCTCTCAGAAAAAAGGCCTACATGTGTATGCAGACAGAAGATGCCAGGGACTATGACAAGTTAAAAGTGGCGTTGCTGAAATGCTATGAATTTACCACAGAAGGTTTTCATTGAAAGTTCGGAGAAGTCAAACCTGATACTGGAGAAACTGTATTTCAGTTTGTGGAACGTCTATGGTAATACTTCACAGAATGAACTGACATGGTCAAGTGTGAAAATAGTTTTGAATGACTGGCAAATCTACTAATATGTGAACAAATCATGCTCACGTGTTTAACTGGCATATCACTGTTCCTAAGGGAAAGAGCCCCAAAAGACGTAGATGAGTTGATCAAGCTGGCAGAACAGTATATGGAAGCCCATGGAGGTATTATAACTAGCAAGTCTTAGAATAACCAGTTAAAGTCAAAATCAGTGTTAGCTGACCAGAAGCAGAAGTCCACCAAAGGTTACAGGAGGTTAACAGACAAATAGGAGAAGAGATGCCATATTTATTATAAAATAAGGCAAATTACAAAGGAGTGTTGCGTCAGCGAGATCACGTGACTATTGTCATGTCACCTGCTTTCTAGATCTATCACGTTCCTTCGGGAGTGCTCTAGCATTTACTAGATTGGGGTGGTCTGGTATATATAAGATGGTTACGGCGTGACGTGATAATATGTGTGTAGGTAGTGAGTAAATGATCTGCAGTGAGAAAGTATTATTGAAGTTGAGC
>NW_013667428.1:2006-10100 GCF_000517525.1 Limulus polyphemus
AGGTTGATGGATGACTATTCGGAAAGAATAAACCAGTTTTATTAAGTAAGGACTTGTGTCGCTAAAGTTTCGTCGGAACGAATTTATGGAAAATCAATTAACAAACGGAGACGTAACAGGAGGGCAAGTCCCTCACCAACAGGCAAAAATCTCAACATAAAGCAGCTGGTGCTAATAAAAAAATGGTACTAGTAAAAAACAGGAAAAGAGTGACTGTCACCATGAATGCTGCTGCTAGAAGAAACAGAATGGAGACAGGATCTGAAGAGAAGGCAACATCTGTTACACCAGATGGATGTTACCAATTTAAGAGGATACCATTTGGGTTAGTCAACTCAGCAGTAACATTCAACTGCATGATGAGGAGGATGTTGCACAAAACCACCAACATCGAGCATGATGTGAACAACATTCTGACACACACAACCAAATGGAAAGTCCACCTGAAGAAACTTAGAGAACTTTTCAGATGAATGTGGGCAGCAGGTCTGATCATGAGACCATGTAAGTGCTACTTTGGCTATTCTGTGCTGCAGTTTGTTGGACACAATGTGGGTGACCAACAGACAGCCATTGAAAAAGAGAAAGTAGACCACATACAAGATGCATCAGCCCCAATGACCAAGCAGCAAGTAAGATCCTTCCTGGGGATAAAAGGATAATGCAAGAAGTTCATCCCAAACTACGCTGAAGTAGTTATAGACACCTACTGTAGAAGACTCCCAGCCAACATATATAAAACCCTGGTATACATACGTTTGACTTGTTTTGAATATATCATTTTAAAATAAGTAGACTGCATGCTGTCCGTTTATTGTTCGAATTTATCGCTAACAAGTCACAGACACTTACTGTTAAAAAAATCCCAGCCTTATCCAAAACCTGAAAGAATATGAATATGCATTTCTACATACTTGTATTATTTTAGTTTTTTTAATGTATAATTTATTCAGTACATTTCCAGGTTACACGTAGTAATTGGTCACAAATTTTGTTTGTTTATTGTTAACCACAAAGCTACATAATGGGCTATGCCCACTACTAGTATCGTAAATCAGTTTTTAGTGGTATGAGCTCTCACACCTACCATTGAGCCACTGAGGGGCCGTGGTCAAGAAAGCTTTCAAGTTGGTTTTGTTTTAGTTGTCTTTGTTCCTTTGCTATTCTCAAGTGGATATTACCCATTTTTCCTGGAGAAGATGTATTATTAGTCCAGTATTGCACGTTGTACAAGTATTTCGACAGCAGTGTCCTTCAATGGTTGTTTAGGTAAACCTAGAGGTATAACCTCACTTATGTTGGAATGTGGTTAACGCGAATCACTTTGGGTAAATGCGACGTTTTTTGTGTGTGAACTAAAAAAAGGTTGCATATGGTCGGACTGAACTGAAGAATGAGCCAGTAAAAGTGACAATCCGTTCTTCCATAAAAGTAAAGTAAACACACACGCTATGTTTGTTGTAATAAAAAAGTTCACTTTATGTTTCACTTTTTGTCCATTCTCTCTATTTCATTCAATATCGCGACTCGGATATTCGGAGGTTCAGCATTACATTTTTTTATTGGGATCTTGACCTAATCTCCTGTTATTAAACGGACCTGTCCTTTGTTCAATGGTTAACTCAGTTATACTTGAATAAACCATCTCGGCAAATTGAACTTCCGTAATATTTCGCATTCCTAAAAGATTCATAGATGAGTCTCTTTTTAAACTAAAAAACGGTTTATTCCGTAAATTGAGAAATATGATGCTTATGGATAGTGTATTAAATATATATGCATCAGACTGGCATTAAGGAACAAGTTGTTTAAGCAGATGTAGCAGTACGTCGAATTTTGATAAATGTTTGTGTTGGAAAGGATTTAGAAAATGTCTTTTAAAAAATGAAGTATTGGAGGAGCATGCAGAAGAGAATTAACGAAGCAGATCGCTGAAATGATTGTAGTATACGGCAGTACGACCTATTTCCGTCGTATTTCATATTGTTAATAGATGCGAAGTGATTTCTTTTAATTTATAAAACGCTTTTTCTTGAACAAGACCAATTTATTGTTTAAATATTGTCCAGAGCAGGTATATACATAGGTTAGTTTGTTTGTTAGCATAAAGCTAATGAACATGCTATCTGCGTTTTTCCACTGCGGGGAATCGAACCCCAGATTTTAGCATTGTAAGTTCGTAAATTTACCGCTAACTCAACGAGGGACAATGTACAAATGTATACTTCTGGAATAATCCTTATTAAGGAAAACGGCGTTAGTTTAATTATTCAATCTCTTCTTTAGATCGCTTGAAAAAGGGATGTTATATTATGCGGAATACTAATTATTTCGCAAAATATCCATTGGCTAGAATGTGGCGCACAACATGAACTTGGAATCACCAGTCTATAAGCAAGTGAGTAACTTACTAACTATCAGTATCGTCGTGATCTTATATATATTACATTTTAATATTTCTCTGGTTTGAAGTTGCCTCACTTTTATGTTAAGTAAGAAATATAATTTCAGAGAAGACTAGCGTAGAATTAACGCCTTGTATCATACCCTTGAGTTTTACTTTTAGACCCGTGTTTACATTAAATTGAGTAATCATATACATTGACATTGATCAAGAATAACAAACTATACGTCGTATGATAAACGTCATTACGTGTAATCTGTTTAATTTATTACAATCTAGCGTATAGCTCCTATAGTGCAAACAGCAATTAATTCACTCATGTTTAGGTCTATCTCGATTAATCAATTTAATGTTTATTATTTAATTGGACTGATTTTTCTCATTCTCGAATTATATTTCAGCATTGACATAGTAACATAGCATGTTCTGAGTAAGCAGGTTAAAAATAGCAGTTATATATATATATATATTTACAGTCGTTTTTCTATATCCAATAAATGATTTATTATATGTTATATTTAGGATGTTTGCTTCTACTAACTTAAAGTGAAGTCACTGTTGTAGGCACAGGATATCACTTAGAGATGTAACAGATAGTGTTTCAACCAGATATTTATCTGACCAAGCCCTGTATACTAGATGGAAATAATGTGATCACCTTAATTCTGAACTTGTTAAGAAAAACTTTGAAAATTTAAAGAATGATAAAGCTCCTGAGGCAGATAATATTTACCTAAAAGTCTTGAACTGTTGAAGGAGGTTAAAGATTGGTTAGGTGAGCAACTTGCTACTACTTTTTGTAAATCCATGAATAATGGGCAGGTGGAAGGAGGTCGGAAGTTGGTTAATGTTTTTCTCTCTTCAAGGGAAATGATAAAAATTGCCACAGTAATTATAGGCCTATTATTTTTTACATCATTGGTAGGAAAAAGTTTTGAAAGTCCCATAAAAGATGCTTTCCAAAGTTGTTTAACAAAGTTTAAAACTGTTGAATAGTCACTATGGTTTCACTATAGGAAAAGCTTATTAATTTTTTGACATTCTTTGAAGAGGTCACTGCTTATATGGATGAGGGTATGGATGTGAATTTAGTGTATCTGGATTTTTAGAAAACATTTGACAAGGTGCCACATAAAATGTTTGTTGAAAAAAATTATCTCTTTAGGTATGGAGGATAGACTGGTTCATTGAATAGAAAACTGTTTGGATGGCAGAAAGCAGAGGGTTGTTATAAATGGAGTTCAGTCAAACTGGATTAATGTTATGAGTGGTGTATTTCAGTGCTCAGTGTTAAAAATTTTATTCCTTTTGACTTACAAATGGTGTAGATGAAAGAATGATCAATAAATTTGCTGATGATATTAAGGTTTCGGGTGTTGCTGGCTGTGAAGAGGATGTTTTACAAAAGGATTTAGATCATTTAGTGAGTTGGGTAAATAAATGACAAATAGCTTTTAATTATAAATTCAACTATAAATGCAAGGAAATGCATGTGGGTTATCATGATTTGAATTATAAGTATAATTTGGATGGGAATAACCTTAATAGTGTTACAAAGGAAAGGGATCTTGATACAATAGTTGATCAGTTTCTAAAGCCATCCAAGCAGTGGGCTGTTGCTAGTGGTAGGGTAAATAGGATCTTAGGTTGTATTTATAGGTCACTGATGAGGCCACATTTCGAATACTGTATTTACTTTTGGGTGGACATTAAATTGTTGGAAAGGTTTCAGAGGAAGGCTACTAGGATTATACATGGGATGGAAAGGTTGTCATACAAGGACAGGCTAAGATATATACTAAGTAAATAAAAATTTCCTGGCAAATTCAAACAATCAGCAACATAGATATATTCATGATAGTAAAAAAACAGTATCAAAAACATTGCTAAAACATATTCAGAAAAGTGATAAATCATAGTTCTTTTGATATGTGAATAAATTCAGGACAAAGATGGAATGGAGATAGGTCAACCTGTCAAAAACAAACCATTTATTGTTTTTTTTTCTTGAATGTAATATTCATGTGCACATGTAAGTTTGTAACAATTAATTCAATTTTACTTCAAAAATCAAAATGTTTCATAAAAAATCTATGATTTTAGTTTTCTTAATGTAATATTTTTAATGAAATGTTTAATAATCTTGTAATCACAATATATCAAACTTTCATCAAATTAGCTTTGAAAATTGCAGGAACTAAACTATTAAAATTAATTTTCACTGTTTATATTTTTAAAAAACTCTGAACGTATTCCTATGATTGAAAATTCTTCTAAATGAAGATTTTTCAACATCAGTACAGATTATTTCAAGTTAATCAGAAGTTGTAAAGCTTCTTCATATAGAATTTATTATTATAAATCCTACTAAAATGTACAAGTGCTGTAAATGTTTTAAAAGCTAAGATCAGTTATAAATTTAAATTATCCAGAACAACTAATTGGTTTGCTGATTGCTTTGCAGATTCATCTTGTAAGTTTGATTTTATATATTTAAAGAAAATGGATTAGAATTTTCATTTCCCAGTTTAAAGCTAGACATTTGATCAAATCAATTGAATTTGGACTTTCTCAAAAAAAAAAAAACTTTTCTAAAGACATCTCATAACAATATCTCAATTTTTTTTTGTATCAAATTAATGATGTTGAAAAAAGGTTTAATTTTTGATGGTTAGTAGTTCTCTAAAAGAATTATAGTTGGAACCAAATCTGATTCCTTGTCCTCTTAACTGAGGTTATTAAATGATTTTCCAGTATCTTCTAGTACTTCTGAAATATGTACTACTGTGAGAACTTATATTAATAGCTTGGATTTATTATCTTCACATAATTACAATTTTCGAAGTAAACCTCAAAAACAAAGATAAAACTGTTGTTAGTTTTGGTAAAAATACTTAGTAATTATAGAACTAGATAAAGGCAATAAGTATACTTAGGCATTGTGTATTACACGTAGATTGAGTTTTATATGGACTTCTGCAAGTTTTCTTAATTTGGAAATTACCTTTTGGGCTCCAGGAATAGTCATGAGTAATGGATGATCCTTGTAAGATGGTCATATTGAATAAATGTCCGAAAGTTACTCATGAAACTTGGCTACAGATGTCTCTTTCATTTGGAAAAAGATAAAATTGTTTAAAAAAATATTTACAATGAAATTGGGCATGTGGGGTTCCATAGAGGAATTATTATGGGGACTAATAGTGTAAAATATTGATACTTATGAGATATGTAAGTATCATAAACTGAGCTCTTCTATATTATATAATATCCGTATTTATCCAGCTAAAAAGAAAAAACTGCTACAGGTTGTGTGCATATTTATGAGTTCTGGAGTGTCCCACTTTGAACTGCATTAAGCTTGTTCTTATTGATATTTCCAAAACCATAGAGAAAGCAGTAATAGCCCTTATTGAACTATTTAGGCTTTGAGTGCCTTTACTGCCCATAATAATATGTTGCTGCCACCATTATATGACTCTACATTTGTATAATATATCACACTCAAATAAGACCTGGGAATACCTCAAACATGCTTGACATATCTCAAGTATAATAACAATGCAAATCATAACCATAGTACAGTAGAGATGATGACAAGCAAAAGTTGATTCCAATTTTGTGGTGTAGCTCAGAAGCCAAATATAAATGTTTGGCTTTTTCACATCTCAAATTGTAAAAAAAAAAGCTCATTCTTTGTTGTTTTTCATGGTTTTGTATATAACATATATCTTATAATTAAAAAACAATTTATGAGTTTATATTAAAGACTTACATGATGTTTAAATTAATTACAAGGAATTATTTTATTAAAGTTCACTATGTAAAGATAACATAAATGTCAGCATGCAATGTATGTTTAAAGTAATAGCCTTTTTTTTTAAAAGTGCTAAAAATTAAAAGTGATCTTATAATGGTTATAATAAAATTTTTATATTGCAATTTACATATATAAAATATTTTCATTGCATTTATTTTATCAGGTCAAAAACATGCCATTGGATGCTTAAAATGTAAATTAGGGGCTAAAATATAACATTATAAATAATTAAGATTCAGTTTGTTGCCAGGTTTATCTTGCATCATCTGATAGATTATTAACTTGTGTAATGAACTGTGGTGTTTTTTTTTTTCTTGGAAAGTAAATAGAATGAGGATTTTAAAAATTGTGTATATATATAAGGTGCATTTTTTTGTGTGGGGGGTTTCAAGTGTAAATGTTCTTTACATTTCTTAATTTATATTTAATGTTTTGTTACAGCTAAGTAACCTTTATTTGGGATATTACAAAAAATGTTTTCTCTTCGTATTGTTACTGTGGATCATTACCAAACCTTCCCAAGAAAAGGGCTTGATGCCATGTTTTCTGAATTTCGTGGCTGTGATGTCAAAAAAGTTCCTGTTGTGCGCATTTTTGGAGTAATGCATTCAGGTTTGTGTAAAATGTACTGTTTTATATTACATACATTATTAGAGATTGTGAATGAAACAATCTATAATAGTTTAAGTTAAAGAAAAATTAACTCAGTATCACAAGTACCATATCTTGTACTTTATTTTTTATTGACTGTGGATAGTAGCCGCTTTAGGACGTATGAGATAAACACTGAGTATAAACCAAATTAACAGGTTATAACCAGCTGTTAGAACTATAAAAATCACTATTTCATTTCCTATATCATGAAACTTTTCTGGAGAAACAACTGTGTTAACCAAAAGTATGTTTTTTCTACCATTCTGAAATATTGTAGTAATCACATAAAACAACTAATGGGATTTTGGTTAACTGGTTTTGTTAGAGTATGATCAAATTAATTGTCGACACTGACTTGTATGAAGACAAGTTAATTAAGTGCTACTTATAGTTGAAATATGGGTACAATAGTACCCATTTGTTTGCAATAGAAGTAGTAAATAAATGAACTGTTATGGTATCTTTCATTATGCAATGGATACTGCCAATATATACTTTCCAGCAGTATGTTACTGAAAACAGATTTCAAGTTGATTATTAAATCTAAGCTAACAATAGTTTATCAAAATATTTCAATGTATTTTAATGTTAGCGAATTTGACTGGAATGTAGAATGGATTGTAAAATAATTGACCAAATACTCCAGAACATTTTTATAAAAATGCACAAACTTTTGCTGCAATGGTTTAACAAGAGTAGTCTGTTTAATGTCAGTCTGACTGTATTACAAAACTATCAAATTGCATTAAGAAATTTGTACTATGCATCATGTTTAAAAGTTTGTGATCTTATGTTTTACTCATCAGGGATTTTGTTCAATATAGAGCTTGTGTTTATCACTTTTAGATCGTAATGCAGGAAAATGTCTTAAGCTGATGAATTTGAATCTGGCCAAAGCAACTGGCTGTTTCACATGAGTGGAAATTCTAATGTTTGAATTGACTGTTTAGTGTTTTGATTTTCACTAAATTTGAATATTTTAAGGACTTACAAAATTAAAGGTTAGCATGAAAGACAAACTTTTCATTTTACTGCTTCTAATATTACTTAATTGAATTATGCATTATTTGGAAGTAAGCCACCACTAATATACAGGGTGGGCCAAAAGTAGGGTTACAGTTAACACTTAAACATTTTTCCTTTATTAGAAATTTAGACATTTATTTACTATACATTATATTTACTATATTAGTACATTTTACTATTAAACATTTAA
>NW_013667428.1:10986-14421 GCF_000517525.1 Limulus polyphemus
TGATTGACATGTATATTTAAAACGTGATTGTGAAGGAGAAACAAATAATAGAGTAACTGTAACCCTACTTTTGGCCCACCCTGTAGAAAATGTTTTGCCATCAAACAATGTTTATGTTCTTAAATAGCAATAATTAGTAAAGAAGCTGCAAGATGGTGTTTACTCTTTTAAATTAAAAAGATTAACTACATCTTAAGGAAAAAAATACTCAAGATTCATTCTTACAGAACTTGTAAACATAATAGTCACAACATTGTTCTAAGTAGATAAGAAACCAGCAAGTTTTGTCACTGTAGTGTTAGATTGGCTTTATTATATTAGTTTCTTTCATACTATGTAATAAGATATGAATACCTGGAATACTGCTTTTCATGTAGGAGAAACATTGGGATTATGGAAAAATTCCAATCAGTTTTTGTATGAAATCTGCTTATTATTGGGTTATGATGTGTAATATAAGTAATATTTATAGAAAATGTTGTAATTTGATAATCACCTTATCTTTGTTATAATTATTTAAATACATTTTCATGTATCTGATTAGGTCAGAAGGCATGTTTGCATGTTCATGGAGTCTTTCCATACCTGACTATACCTTGGGAAGGACCACTAGCTGGACCTACTAGTGTTGCAGGTGACAGGTACATCCATCAAATGACCCATAGTATTGATAGTGCATTAAACATCTCATTGGGGAACAGTGCTTCCAATATGAAGCATGTGCATAATGTGACAGTGATCAGTGGAATGTAAGTTTTTGTTTTTTTCAAACAATACCTTTGCTTGTAATTAATTTATGACATTACAAAGTGTACAGGATCAAGAGAAAAAAGCATCAGAAAAAAAACCCAATAACTAAGTGCTTTTGGAAAGTGAACTTTCTTTCAACAGAGGTGAATGGCAAATACTTACAATGAAAATACCTGTACATATTCTGAAAGCTCAAGTGTAAATTTTATAATACTAAAAGATAGTGTGTATTAATGCTATAACCTAAGTAAAGAAAAAAAGTAAAATTTGAAAATAATTAGAAAAAATCATAGCTAACAATTTAGATTATTGGCTATGTTTGTGGAAATATAAAAAGTTATTAATAAAGTAAAATTGAGTGGTCTCAATAATCTATGACTCAAAATTAGATGATCAGTTAAATACTTGAATTAACAGTGAACAATATTTTATTTAATTTAATCACATAATTAATTTATATTGTGGCAAATATGGCAAGAAATTTACAGTAAAGTGATTATGCTGTTCATTAGGGTCAGTTGTTTTTATGCCCCATAGTGTTTTTGTTCTTATATATTTCATGTAATTTTGTTAGAGAACATATGAGCTTGTGTGTTTTCAGTATATGTTATAAAAGTAGATTGCCTGATTATGTAAATGCTAGTAATATTATTTTTTGTGATACATAGAATATTTTTTTACTAATATATGCATAATTGGAGAATATTCATGTGGTAATTTCAATTAATACTTCTATTGCTAATGTATCTATAGTTAAAAAATATTCATATGGAAATTTAGCTAAAATATGATAAATTTGTAACCTTTTTATGTTAGGTCTGTAAGTTTAGTTTTTTGCCTTTTGTGTTATTAATGTTGTATCTTTAGCCCATAACATGTATAACATTTAGTGGATATGGCAGTAATCCTACCAGTTGTGAAAATGAAACAAACAATATGAAAATAAGTTTATTTTCACACACTAAAAGTCAAGGAGTAAAAAATAGTTAATCAATTTTAGTTCTCAAATATTGTATATGTAGTGTGACTTAATTTATTCATATAACTATACATGTTTGTAGGTAAATGTAATAATAGTGTGACATTCATCAAGTCTCTTATCAATATTTCTAGTGTGACAGGCATCTCCCACAAGAATAAATAGATATTTCAGCATTTTGCAGAACACAAAATTCAATAATGTATTGAACCACAGTAGTAAGATGAAACAGGCTATAAAGTATGTTAAGCAAACTTAAAAATTCACATAGTAATCGTAAATTGGCAAACACAAAATGATCCTGTAAAAAAACATCATTGGACATCATACCTTTAAATATTAAACTTGGAAATTATTCGGGAAGCATCAGTGTATGCCTCCTGTTTTGATTTTTATCAAAGCCGTCAATGATGGCATCCTCAGATGCAGATACCAGCACACTTTTCTCAACTGAAAGCACTGCAAGATGCTATAGTCTATTTTGTCCCATTTTGTTTCTCAGCCAGCTGTGTAGACGATTTAAAACACTGAATGATCTTTCACAGCTACTCACTTGGATAGTTAGTGCAACTTGTACCATTTTTGTATGGTTGGAAATATGAGAGGGTCTAAAAGTTGATATATATCTTCCATGGTGAGATTTTCACCATTCTTTTGTTTATGGACTAAATAATTTTTAGCAATGAGTACGTCTTCAGGCTTTAGTTCTGTTTTGTAGTGTTTAGCAAGTGCAGTTAAGTCCTCTACAGAAAGAAAGATTCATGAGAGTGTACTAAATACATGAATTCCCATAATTAGCTTTGCTTTAATACTAAAGAACCACTGGTCAAGTTAAGAAAGCATCCGATCTAAACAAGGATAGAATAATTTTGTCCTCATATTACCTGTGCCAACATCCTCATACCTGTACCAGTTTGTTTTGTTTTAATACAATTTGAGCTTGGACATTGCCAAATCTTTGATGATATATTAACAATGTAGTAGAGAAGGTGTATACACTTTCCAATATATTAAGAAAATCAGCAACTTCTTTGATTGACTTATGTGTGTGACAGAGCACCATGTTGAGTTAGTGGGCATAAAAATGGACATAAATAGCTTTGGGGTGATATTTCTGAAACCTAGCTTGTACACCATCAGTTACTTCAATCATAACAGCTGCAACATCATATGTTTGTGCCACACATTGAACATTGTCTAACTTGTTGACTCTCAAACACCGTTGTATAGATTCAGTTATTGAATCTGCATTAAAATATTTTAATTCACTGAATCCTAGAAAATGCTCTTTCACCAACGATGCATCATAGATACTCCTGTCTTTCTCTGATCTCATTTTCATTTGCTGCTTTTTACTGTTCTATTATATCACATTGAACTTTCACATCTTTGAAGGCTGCCCAAACCAGCATGCTTGCCTTATGAACCACTTCATTTTTATGCTCTCTGGAGGAATCTGGTGCTCTCTTCCAGTTTTTGAACCATTATTATCAATACATCCATATTACATGTGGTGTGTTTTGGCTCAAAGTTTTTGCATGCAGAACAAAATTCAACTTTTTTTTAACAGAGTATTCCAACCACCTGTGTTTCTCAAATCAGTGGTATTAAAAGTAGCATTTTTTGATCCAAATCTGTCATAAGGATACTGTATTAACTGGGCTGCACTGGGCCATTCTCGATATATTGGGTATATCTTCATGAAA
>NW_013667428.1:14586-19117 GCF_000517525.1 Limulus polyphemus
CTAAATCCTCATAGTTTATATGTTATTTTCTCTACCCCAATCTCAAAACTGGATTGGTCAATTCGACTGACTTGTAACCACCCCAAAAAAATCGAAATAAACCTAAATTAACCTTCTTTTCTTTCTATTAGGACTTCAGATTGTAACCTGAAACTACATTTGTTTATCCTAAATAGCTCTAAGTTCGTAACATTATACATCTATTTGTAATTAAATTTCATTGTTTTATTGCCCTTTGAACTGTGTCTAACTGCTGTCTGTGCCATTATAATTTGTAAATCACTTGGGAAACGTGCAGCTCGTGTTACGCTATTGAATTACATTACCAACTAGCTGCTCACGTGCGTGCTTCATGAACAACTTTAATTATATTATTATTATTACTTATTTTATCTATTCTAATCTTAAATAACTTAAGAAGATCCATACTTTTAATTTTAGTTACTGTTATAATAATGAATAAAGAATAAATATGAAAAACAAGAAATAAAGTACTTACCCAATCTTATTTTTTTTAGCGATTATGGTAAAGCATTTAATTTATTATTTACTTAAATAATACACCAAAGAATATAGACTAATAATATGCAAAAAGTAGACAAATTCACTTACATCTAAAAATTTTTCTGGCTTTCTAACTAGGAGACAAGAGCCGTTATAAATTCATCCAAGCTAGTCGTTAACTTTCCCACGGAAACAAAATTGCTACTCCGAGTGACATTAATGGTTATCTGTTCAGAACACAATGTTATACAATACGCCATTTGATAGATGAAAACCTTGACTGTCTATTGGTTATAAATAATATATAATGAAACGTAAGAGAGAGCTGTCAACCAATTGTGAAAGAGAGGATGTGACAGGTGGGTTTGGCAGGAGGGGTCTGATTTTCTCTTTGATAGCTCTGTAACAAAACAAAATTGAAGGTCATAAAAATGATGGTCTGTTTGAGCAATAATGATTTTATAGAGAGCATTTTACGTTTAGTTTCGTACATTTTCGAGGGGTGATGGATAAAATAGGGATGATGACATGCTAAGACAAAATTTGTCATTTGTGTTACACTAGTGGAAATTCAGGATTTTTATATATTTCCTTTTAGAGTTAAGAACTTAAAACTTGTATACTATTAAAATATGGCTTATTAGCTAAGATTTTTATTGGTATAACATAAACAAAAAGTAGTTTAATAAAATTTTGAATGTAAGACACTAAAACCTCATGTCATGCGCAGTAAAGGGTACCCGTGCCAGTAGGGTTAATAGGTTGGTTTGATATGTATATAATTCCATTCTTCTCAACTTGAGATGAAGACATTGTGGACCCTCCTTCTACTATGGGTCGGTAGTAATCCCGATGCTGCTTAATATTGGGTTTGAGTTGACTGGCCACGTACTGTCTGTCGCACTCTAGCCATTCTACACATTGGAGCACATCTATTATAGCTTTCCACATATTCTTGTCTGTAGATGGTTCTTCTACAGTCTTTCTTCACTAGGATTGAGATTCTGGTATATTGTGGTTTGGATTCATACCCATCTTTTTTTTCTCTCTCTTTTGGTTGTGCTTCTCCCATATTTTGCCCATGTATGCGACACCTATTTCCACACTGGTTGCCAAGTATACCTGGTGCGGAAGTGTTGTGGAGTCCCACATATGTTCCTATCCTAATGGGGATCACACTTCATGGGTGTTCTTCAGATGCTTTCGAAGGATACTTATTTCCATCCCTGACACTGGTCTCTGTGCCTAGTTAATGGGGGATTCTAGCTATACATGTCATTGGAGGTAATGTACCTTATCGGAAGTTATTATTTTCCTATAATGAAAATACATTTCCGATAGGTACTTACCTCTACACACACTTCCCACCCTTCCTTCCAACTGAAAACTGGTGCTTATCGTTTCTGCCTAATCTCAAAGTGATAGTTCGGTAGAATCAAATAGAGGGAGTGAAGTGCATCAGGAGGATGTGTCACACTCCTATTGTTGGAGAGTTGTCACATGATGATTTATATGCGAGACGCAGTTGAAGCTAAAGGCTTGTGGCATGTGAAAAACTTTTTGCATATTGAGGGCAGTGCTGAATGAGGATAGCTATACTTGTGAGAGGAGGTAAGTACCTATCAGACATATATTTTCAGCATAGGCTAATAATAACTTGCAAAGTTTCATGGTCACATGGTGGTAGAAGGCTGGTCAAAAAAGTGAAGCCCATATGGAGAGAGTTAAATTTGTTTCCAAGATTGGTGATCGTAGTTATATTAAGAGTTGAGAGCATTATTGGCTTTTATATATTTTTTTAGTTTATGATATGAGTTGAGAGCATTATTGGCAGTTAAATTTATTTTTTTTTAGATTGAAGATTAGTGTTAAAAGAGTTCTTTGTTTAACATCTTAATAACATTTAATTAATGTTTGGAAGAATTGAAGAAAGGACATGTATAAAATAATAAACAAATAGAAAAATGCAAAGATGATAAAATAAAGAAATTAACGTTTTGGAGGTAGATTTTGCAACGTGTGTCTTTGGTCCTGTCCCAGAAACTATCAAGCCTTGAGTTACATCAGCTCTTCAGCAATCCACCCTCTCGTCCTGTCTCCCATCCTTCATCCTTCTAACCCTTACCCATTATTACTAGTCAGGGTACTTCTTTTCTTTGATGATCAAACATCTGTTACCAACAGTACTCATGACTACCCTGTGGGTTTGGGGGCAATAGGAGCTCGACTGTTGGACTTACTTCATCGCTGGCATCCATTCATCAAGGATCGATGGGTGATACGGGTTCTGTCAGAAGAATTTGCTCTCCAGTTTCTTTCCTCTTCTCCTCTTTCTCCTTGCCCTGTTTCCTTTCCTCTTCTTCCAGATCCCATGCCATGCCAACATCTGAAATCATACCCACCAACTCCTTTCAGCTTGAGCAGGCTGGTTGATCAAACTGGAGAAGTTATTCCTTTGACCCACACACTTTCTGGTCCATCTAGGATTTTTTTGACACAAATATCATTCATGCCATGCCTTCTCCTTTACTTCTTCAGTTCATGGAACTTTTAGTTCACCAAGCCCTCTAGACTTGGTCACTTACTGCTCATGAGGTTCTGTTGATTTTGGAGATGTTGTCCTCCATGACTGCACTTATTCTTCTTGGTCATGCCCACATGAGATCCCTGCAATAGGTGCTTCATAACTGATGGAATCTTGCTCAAGATTCTCTTACCACCATCATCTCTCTTCCTCCTTCTCTGCAAGACGATTTGCACTGGTGGCTGGAAAAAGCTCATACGTCGATGGAAGTGTCACTTCCTCCCCTATGTTGTGGGGCATGGATCAATCACCAGGTAGCTTCGGGCTGTTGGTCTGCAGATGCATGTCTTGCATATCTTGAACTTCTAGCAGTATGTTGGGCTTTACATCACTTCCTTCTTCTCATCCTTCATTGCCTGGTGATGTTTCATTCAGACAACTCTACGGTGGTGGCACACGATCCAGAAACCTCTGTTTTCAGATGTTAGAGCTCTTATACTGAGCCTCTGCATGTCACATTCATCTTATCACATATCATGTGCCTGGTGCTTTCAATTTCTTTGCAGATCATCTGTCATGACCAGACCGGATCTATCCTATGGAATGGGTATTGGATCCCCTCATTTTCAGGGACCTTTGCCATCATTTGGGTTCTCCCCAATTAGATGCTATTGCCACAAGCCTCAATTCCAAGTTGCACCTCTCTTGGTCACCTGTACCACATCCACATGCCTTGGTGGTCAATGCTTTCAGACAGGATTGGTCACACATATACCTCTATGCATACCATCGGAGGAGATTCTCCAATCCAACATGTGGACCACTCCCAATACATTCATCTCCCACTATCTCCATCATATCATGCTTTCCTCTGCTTCGGGGTTTTGTCTATCACCTGTGGCCATTCTCCAGACTTTAGTTTCAAGCTGTTGAGGTGGTGTACCATGGAGGCACCCTCCTGAATAAGTTCCACAGACCATTCAGTTGAGAGTAGGATGGTGTTCTACTTGTGTAGATGTGATGTGGCCTCTAGAGGAATTGAGCCATTGCCTTGCTGGTTGATGTGGCCTCCTGATCATGTTACACACCAACACTGGAGTTGAACCATCTCATTCTGGGATGATGTGGCTTCCAACTACCATTTACACAACCAATGTAGTTGAACCATCACCTTCTGGTTGTCATGGCTTCCTTATCCCTATTACACTTGCGGGAGTTGAGCCATGGCCTCCTGCTAATATTTACAAAACCAGTGGAGTAGAGCCATCAACTTGCGAGATGATGTTGCCTTCCACATCCTTTTACACATCAGCTGGAGTTGAGCCATCCCCTTACAGGATGACATGGCCTCCTGATCCACTTTCTATTCACACTGGAGTTGACCCATCACACTTGCAGTTCACCCTTCGATTGAGTGCCCTCATCCTACCTTCACGTGGCTGTCGCTTTCCACCATCGAGGTTTTGGATTAGAGTGAACCAATCAACATAAGTCCTCCCACAG
>NW_013667428.1:20117-22961 GCF_000517525.1 Limulus polyphemus
AAAAATTGTTTCGCTTCACATCCTCCTCATGCGAAATCTGATAAGGTTTAGCAACCTATGGCAAGCAGTGAATGAGTACAAAGTTCGTAACTAGAAGAGATAATTGTTTGTATACTTTTTCATTTACTGTTCTATGTTTTAAGAAAAATAAGTTTAAGAACTTATTTGTAAGTAGTAATAATATATATATATATGTATATATATACATAACTGCTATGTGACTGTGTTTTACAAAATGCTAGTCCACTAAAACATAGCCAAGACAGTTTATTTTGTAAAGGCCAGTTTTGTATTCTTGGATACGATAATGGGTGCAGGTGTGCCGCGTAACATTATACATTTATATATATATTTATTATTTTTATTATATTGACCTTTCAGCTGTGCCTGGCTAACATTACAGAAGTTGCAATGAGAAGATAAATATACCACATTAAAAGTTATAGTATGGATACTGTCTTGGTCACTTAGTGGCTACAATGGTCATTAAAAAGATCGATTTTGTGTGAAAGAATTAATAGAATATATATATATATATTCATTTGTTAATTTATTCTAATTGTAATTTCATTTTATTTAGTACAATATGAACCAGAATTTAAAGACTTGTTTCAATTTTCAGTCCATTGTATGGCTATCATGAAAAGGAACAGTATTTTTTGAAAATTTGCCTATATAACCCTCTAATGACCAAAAGGTGAGTAATATATATGTATATATGCGCCATTAATATTACATACTTTTATGAAGCTGTAAGAGACATTATACTGAAGATCCAGTTTGTAAAATTTCTTGTTTAGTACTCTGTATTGTTTATCTAATCATCAGAAAATACCTTAATCTTTTATATTCTAAGTTTTTATTATAAGCAAAGGAAATTATGTCTCCGAGTAAAATGTTTGTTGATAATATTTTTGGTACTGCACTTGCAGCAAGTATTATTTTTGTTCATGATTAAATCAAAATAAATTGAGTTGAAGGATATGAAACATGTACAGTTTTATAAGTTTATGTACATGATTGATGTGGTATGTCACATAAACATGGCTTTCTGTTTCAAGTGATTTTTGTATGCATTCTAGAGTAGCTGAGCTGCTACAGACTGGTGCAGTGATGAACAAAGTGATCCAACCACATGAAGCACATGTGCCATACATCTTACAGGTTGGTTTTCTTTTCATTAAACCATTGATTAACTCTTTCAGCACGGGCTCAGTCTCACAGACCGACCTCATAATCATTTTGTGCTTGTTATAGTTTTCATGCTATAACTTTTGAATTAAGTAAGCATATCTTCAAGAAAGTTTGCAGATTATCAGTAAACATTACAAGGCTTTCATACGCAAAATATAATATTTTTTTATTAATTTTTAAGATTTTGTAAGTAATGTTTTTCTCATGCCTTTTATCTTTTTTAATGTTGACTATCCAACATGCAAAGTAATTTTGATTTTAAGATTAAAAATACTTTTATCCATCAGAAAATTTAAAAATTTCACTTGTGAAATCTTTATAACCTCCAGATAATTATCAAATGTTTTTTAAGAGAAAACTTTATATTTATCTGTTATTTTCACTATCAAATCTGTTTATGGTTTTGGTCGATTTGACAACCTCTTAACCACCATAAAAATTAGTAAATAAATATAAATTATGCTTTTTTCATTCTAGATTGACTACGGATTATAACACAAAAACACAAATGTTTAGTCTAAATAGCTTAAATTTCAATGAAATAAGGCAAGCTTTTAGTAAAGATTACAAATGTTTTGTACACAAAAAATCAGGATTTTTAATTAAGTATTTTTATTACAGATCTATCTGTGAATATGTGGAGCCAGAGTGTTGAATAGTCTGAGTGCAAGGTAATTTTCATGTTATGATTAACTCTTTCAACTCAGACATGATCATTTTGACTGAACACGTGACCTCTTTGTACTTATTTAAAATCTTTATAGATTTAATACTTCTAACTTTCAATATAGTGAGTATATCTTTACAAAATTTGGCAGTATTTCAGTTAATATTATAAGTCTTTCACATACAAAAAATCATATTTTTAGTGAAATATTTTCAGTAAAACAAAATAATGATTTGTCCATGAATATATTGAGTATTTGTTTTGAATAGTCCATGTGCAAAGTAATTTTGTTTTGAAAAGTCAATGTATAAAGCAATTTTCATGTTAAAATTAAAAATATTTTTCCTCATTCATAAATCTCAAATTTCCTTTGTCTAATCCTTAAAACTTCCTAAAAGCATTTCAAACGTTTTTTTTTCAGTAAAACTTTATAGTTTATCTGATATTTTCTCTACCAAATCTCAAAATGGGATCAGTCACATCAACCGACCTTGTACAAAAGAAAACAAAAAATCTAAATAAATCTAAATTACCCTTTTTTTCTTTCTAGAATGACTTTAAATTGTAACAAGAAACTGCATTGATTTATCCTAAGTAGCTCTAAGTTTGTAACAGAAAACATCTATTTATAACTAAATTTTATTGTTTTATTGCCCTTTGAACTATGTCTAACTACTATTCACACCATTATAAGTTTTAAATCACTTGGGAGACGTGTAGCTTACATTACGCTAATGAATTACATTACCAACGAGCTGCTCATGTATGTGCATTGTAAAACATTTTTATTATATTATTATTTATATTTTTTTACCTAATCTAATAGTAACTAACCTAAAAGGATCCTTATTTTTACATTTTACTTACTTTTATAATTATACATAAAGAATAAACATAAAGAAATAAAATACTTAACCAAACTTCTTTTTTTTTTGCCATTGATTGTCGAAGAGAGTTAACCCTAATTTTTTTATACTAATGAT
>NW_013667428.1:23774-92637 GCF_000517525.1 Limulus polyphemus
AACCTTATCAGATTTCGCATGAGGAGGATGTGAAGCGAAACAATTTTTTTTAGGTTTTATATGTACATTTTGAAATAACCAAAAATCATAAACTACTATATCAGTACCATAGAATTCCACTATAATTTATCAAGCTTAGTAACTAAGCTGTATTTGGGTCTAAAAAAATATAAACTTTAGAGCTCACTAAAGTTTTACCGTACCACTTGAAATCTAACATGAAAAGAAAGAGTTTGCTGCCAAGATACTTCAAAGAGGCTGAGAAATCCACTAGGGGAACTTTCTAAGCTTTTGATTGGTTATTCACACATCACAGACAGAAGTAAGTGTATGTAAGCAAGTGTTTCCAAAAATGAAAAGAGGGGGCAGGGCCACTGTGTTTGATTCAGTAAATGTAGCAATATGTCAGCAAATAGAAAAGATAGGAGGTTCTTATTTTATATTTTAGCTTGTCAATATCGGTAATTTGAGTTCCTAATTCGTAACTATGGACTTTGGACACACAAAAATCTATATTTAGGTGTTTTTTTTGTAATATTTACTTTTAAATTAAGAAATTAACAAATGTTTAATACTAAAATTTGAATTATAATCTACAATTTGATACTAAACTGACTGATATAAATTCATAAAATAGTAATTCAATAAAATCTTGAATGTGAGTTAACAAACATGATGACATGGCCTTTGACCCGTGACCCATGTTGATAGGGTTAAAACATGTTTAACTTTCTCGCTACAGGATCAGTTGATTCAGCCAAGTTTCTGACCCCAAATTGAACTTTATGGTTTCCATACATAACTTCTAATATGTATATAACTATAATTCCTGTTTTTCAAGTGTATTCATTATTTATTATTATAAAAGTAACTAAAATGTAAAAATTTGAATATTTTTAGATTGGATAAGGTTAAATTAGGTAACATATGGAATAATAATAAAATATTTTCATGAGGTATACTTGCAAGTAGCTTGTGTGTTATGTAATTCGATAGGGTAATGTAAGCTACAAGTTCACCAAGTGATTTACAGATTTTCAGTATGTTACAAGATGCTTATTGTAAGTTACAAAGGTGATAGTTTGGTTTTCCATTACTTTTTTCTTGAGTATGTCAAATTATTCATTATGTTTTAGTTTCAAGTTTGTTATTTTCCTAGTGCTTTTTCTGTTACATAGTTTCCCTGAAGTGCAGTGCAAGAACATCTTTTATTTAGTATGGCTGTTCTTGCAACATTTTCATGCTATAACAACAAGTATTATAATAAGAATATCTGTTATTGAAGTTTTACACTCATTGTTTGTATTTTACATTATGCAATCATGTATGTTATATAATAAGAGCTCTAGATGTGTTGTAAATCATTGTCACACTGAACTCACAGTTACCTGCAATATTTAGATATTCAAAGACCCTAGTATGTGGAAGAACAGGTGTAATGAAAGACATAATATGTAGTGTTGAAGTCAAGATAAAAAATAAGACATTTCATTTTCTGAAGAAAAGAAATTGAAGAGTAGAAGTGGTAGGACTTTTGCAAATGAGAAGTTAGAATATAGATGTACATAATACATATTTCATGTTTTTTATAAGTTAATAACTTGTAATAAAATATTAACTACTACCTAATATAGGTTATACTATGCTGTTATGCATTATACCTGTGACCATTGACTTGAAGGCCTTTTTCCATGCATGCTTATATGGCAAACACACTATGGAGGTTGAGTACATTATAAAAAATGATTTTGGAGCCTCATCATGTTATTAACACTTTGACTGCTGCATACTCTTTAAACTATTCTCTGTGCATGTTACAAGAATTTACTGAGTTACATTCAAAACTTAATTAACCCTCTTTCCATGGCCATCTTTTTTTGCACATGTCACAAGGTTTTAGTAAGTTACATTCAAAATTTAATTACACTTCTTTCTTTTCAAGATATACCAATAAATATAGCATAAAAATGTAGTTAATATTCCATATTTTAATAGTATATAAGACTTAAGTTCTTAATTTTATAAGGCAAAAAAATCCTAAATTTCCCCCTATTATGAGAATTGTGACATTTTCTCCGTGCATCCCCTCTTCTCTAATTTATTTACCACCTCAATCTTCAGCCTTTAGCCTTCAATCTTATTTCTTTACAGAACCATAAACTAGAAAATCAGACACACTTGCCATACCTACCTGTCACATCCTCTCTTTCAGAAATTGCCAATGGTTCTCTCTCATGTTCAATACTATATTACTTATAACAGTTAGAAGGTTTTCGTCAGTCAAATTATTTATTTTATTAAGTTTTGTTTTATACAGAGAAATGTCAACTTTGCTTTCAGTTCAAGCTTTACTCCCACAAGAAATACATCGACTAGCTTAGATGAATTTGTAATGGCTCTTGTCGCATAGTTAGAAAATCAGAAAAATTGTGATGGTTATGAGACATTGTCTACTTTCTGCATGTTATTATTCCGTGTTCTTTGGTGCATTATTTAATTAAATAAAAAATTATTTAATGCAGTACTACCATTACTTTAAAAAAGTAGGGTTAAGTTTCATACACAGTAGACAGCAAAAAGAAAAAAAAGGAAGATCCAAGTAAGTACTTTATTTCTTCTTTTTCATGTGTATTCTTTATTTATTATCATAAAAGTAACTAAAATGTAAAAATAGGAAAATTTTTATGTTAGTTAAGGTTAGATTAGGTGAAATAAATAATAATAGTAATATAATAAATATTTTTCAACAGGTATGCTTGTGAGTAGCTCATGCATAATGTAATTCGATAGCGTAATGTGAGCTGCATGTTTGCCAAGTGATTTACAATTTATAATGGCGCAAATAGTAGTTAGACACAGTTCAAAGGGTAATAAAACAATAAAATTTAAGGATAAAGAGATGTATACTGTTACAAGTATAAAGATATTTAGGATAAACAAATGTAGTTACAATTTGAAGTCATTCTAGAAAGAGAAAAAAGGTAATTTAGATTTATTTAAATTTTTATTTTGCTGGTTATGAGGTTGGTCAATTATGAGTTAGGGTAGAGAAAATAACAGATAAAATATAAAGTTTTACTGAAAAAAAGGTTTGAAATTTATTTAGAATGTTGTAGAGATTATGCAAATGAAATTTGAGATGAATAAAAGTATTTTTAATCTTAATGTGGAAATCAGTTTGCACTAGGAATAGTAAAAAAAAAAAGACTATACATATTTATGGAGAAATCTTTATTAAAAGTACTTTATGAAAAAAATTATTTTTTGTGTACTAAAGGTCTGCCAAATTTTGTGAAGATACATATACTGTATTAAAAGTTATACTATGGAAACTGTAATGAGAACAAAATTATTAGGAGGTCAGTTGCTTCAGCTGACCTCATAGCAAGAAAACTAATCCACTTTACTTTCAATGTATTTTAATGAAGTTAGCATTATCATGTACTTTATAATTCAAACTTTTATATTATCTAAATTTTAATTCCTTTATTTGAAAAGGAACCTTTAAATGAAAATATTTAAACTTCAATTTTGTTGTCGTGTGATGCACAAGCAATCACACATCTAAACTTTTTGTCCCCATTACTTGAATAAAAGCTCATGTATAGTGTACATGTTTGTCTAGACTGGATTCTACTTGTATAGTTCTATTTACCCATTCTTAGTCCAGATTCCTTTGTGTCAATTCAGAGATCACAAAAATAAATTTTCTTACACCCTGAAAATAGCCACACCTCCCTTTTAATTTAGTTACGTTATTTCAAGCAGCATATACATATTTAATGGACATTTTTATAACCAATAGAAAGAGCTTATTTTAAACTTCCAATGGTTATTTTATAACTGGTGTGCAGCATTTGTTACCAAGTATTTCAAACAGCCAAAGCATTGTTTTCTGATTTCATTCTCTGATTATTTTGAGCTTTTAATTTCCATTCATAGTTTGGTTTTCCTACTTTTATTTACTTTATTTCCAGGAACAAAGATACAAAATTTTTAATATATTTCAGTTAGGATTTTTGATTTGAATAATATTAATTTGATTTCTTCTCTTAATCAAATTATGAAATTTTAAGAAATGATTTCTATGACAGTATTTTTCCCTATCAATTTTAGTCCATTGTTTGGGTTTTGATAATTAATCTTCAATTTCATCATTACACCCATGACAAAGGCCAATTTACCATGGGCATACTAGACCTACTTAAAGAGAATAAATGGTTTTGTGGATCATCTCGACTATGAATTCACATATCCACAATATCTTGGAGTAGAAATTCTAAACAGACATAATGAGGTACCCATGTGTCATAAAAATGTTGATCTCGTAATGAACTCTAGCTTTCTTGGCAGTTTGAAAGGAAGTTCAAAATGTATAGGGAGAAGAAAAAAAGAGAAACATTAAGAAATGAAAGATTGGACTAAAAAATCTAGCAAATCAAAGAGTTTTAAGCCAAGTGTTCCACAGATGAACAAAAGACCTTAGGTGGCCCACAACATTCAAGAAGGAAATGAAGAGAAGCTTCTGTGAAAAGATGAAGATTAGCAGGAGGAGGAAGAAAAGGGGAGCTTTTAACCATAATCTCTCCATGTAACTGCAACAGAAGGGACGTGAGAGTGGAAAGAAATATTTTTACAAGATAATGGATCTATGGTCAAACTTTAGTGAGAAGCCAGATCCCATTTGAGGTAACACATATGATCTTGACCCAAGGGAATAACTTTGTGAAGTGAAAATATCCTCCCTAAAGCATACAAGATAACTCTGGTAGTAGGTATAGAAGAAATAAGTTGAACAAATGAAAATCAAAGGCTTGAAGTGCCCAAGGAAACAGCAGAATAATCCCCTGAACTTTGTTGATTCAAAACCCAAGATGGATCAAATACTTTGGTGGTATTCACTGAAATTTGATTTTGTAAATGATCCACCCGAAAGACATAGCCAACTGAGTGTGCTGGAGTTTGAGTGAACAACAGAACAAGAAACCAATCATCTATATGAAACTAGAAGTTGATGTTGAGGGAATAGACTACATAACAGAAAATGTATGGAGCCAAAGCCAGGCCAAACAGAAGGGAACTGATAAATCACATTTCTATGATACAAATGTAGAGAATGGCAAGATGATGGATCAATTGAAATATAAAGATAATCATTCTGGATATTCACCTTTGTCATCCATTATCGAAGTCAAAGAAACTTCCACAAAATTCTCATATTTTATATTTTGAAATGAAGGATCTTCAAGAAATGACTGGGATGAGTTAGATACATCACAGGGCTCCAATCTCCTTATCTATTCATAACCACAAAAAGACAGGAGTAAATACAGCACAGCTCCTTTTTGTAATAGATCCAAAATTCATTGTCCAAGATTTGTAAGCAAACATGATTGGAAGGAAGTGAAAAAGCTATAGATTGAAAAGAAAGAGGAGGAAAATGATTATAGAAAGACCAAAATGAAGAATCTATCAAACCCAAGGTGTATGAAGCCAAGGGTCCCACAGATGAACATAAGATCCTAGAGGACCCACAACAGTCTGAACAGAGGGTGCATCCATAGCTGAAGAGAATAAGTCTGTGGTTTGAGAAGAACAACTTCCATATCTTCTATGGTTGCCAGCTTGAAAGGAAGCAGAAAAGATACAGGCTGAGAAGAAACTTGAAGAAAATGAAAAAATTAAAGACTGAACTGAAGTATATGATGAAACAAAAGACACTAGACAATCCTCAACAGTCTGGATGGAACTGAAGAGAGTCAATGTGAAGTTCAAGAAGAATCAGTCTGCTATCTACTAATTTCTATGCTTGGGCAGCTTTGCTACTTGAATGTAACAAAAGGAGCAAGTATAAGTGATGGACCTTAGAAGACTGAGAAGCAAGGAAAGGCAAGATGGGGATGACAACCAGAAAAATCTGAGAGGCTAGAAGCACACCTTTCCTGAATTTGGGTGAAATTCTTACAAAAACAGCATGATGTAAAAATGAAGCATTTCGAGGTCTGCTGCAAATTTGGAGGGGCAGGGGATGAATACCTTACAATACCACTATGGCTAGAGTGTCAAAGGAACATTGGAGCCATATGATTACAGATTCTAAATCAGTGAGAACTACAAATAGCAAAGGCTAAAAGGTATATCAAATAATCCTGATATAAAGAGTCAGATGAATGAGAGTAGCTAATAACCAACAACTGCACTGAATATATGTTTAAAAAAAATCAAAAGTAAACATAAAACATCAGAAAATTATGAAAGTGCATATATGGACATGAAAAAGGGAAATGAATATATGATATATATGTGCAAAAATACTTTTTACAGACTGGAACTCCAGCATGATTACTTGATGTTGGCAGGTCATCCAAGACTGCAGTAGATCTTTTTCTCTCTGATGCTATCTGTTGAATCACTTTTTCTCTTCTCTCCTTTTCCCACCTTTATGATCATTCCGATCCTGCCTGCCACCTATGCCCAGTCAGAGCTCTCCAATGGTATATGACATGTACTGCTTCTTTCCATGGTTCCTGAGTCCATTTGTTTCTTCCGTGAAATCTTCACCTCTCTCGTGACCATTTTCTTATTACCTTTCTGGGTTGAATTTGCCAGTTAATTCGTCTGGCGTTTTTCTTCCCTTTCTCCTGATGACTGTTGCCTTTTTCATGTTTTCTTCCCATCAGATCTGTCACCTTGCCATGTTCCTGGCTGCACATTTTCATCTTTCCTTGGAGGACATCGTCAGTGCTGTAACTGTTTATCTGTGGGTGGTAAGTAGTCCATTCATTTTCATGTTTTTTTGCAGGGACCTTTATCACATATTTGGATCCTGCTCTGTGGCAAGTGTTGCCTGATCATGTATACCTAGTCTTAAATTTGCATGCTCGATTACTGTGATGTTGAGGCTCTTCCCACTGTGGACCTGATGTACAACTCGAGATGCCGCCAAATGTTGGTTGATTGACTCCGTCAATGTGTCCTCTAGGCATCAAAATACAATATCATAACAAGTCACACACTGTTAAGATGGGGTGTTTCACAGGACTGCTCGTAGGTATCTCTCGCAGTCTGTTGCTTCATTAGTATGTTTGTCCTGGACCATACACTCATGTACAAACATAAGTAAAGCAGACAGGGATTACTTCCCACCTCTAACGATCCATGGCATGGAGGCTCTTCCTACCATGGACTTGATGTACAATTCCAGATGCAGTCAGGTGATTGACTCCATCAACGTAATTGCTCTGTTTTTCAAAATAGGGTATTGCAGTCACACATTTTACTGTCCCCAGTGCTGTGGTTCTCTGGACTCTCCAATGCATTTTTTCCCTTCTTCTAGTAGAGTATGGGAGTCCTTGCCACTTATCAGTTCCTAACTGCTGGGATGGTGAACCATAGAGGCCTGTCCTCCTGAGTGTGCACAATACCACTCAGTTGAGAGTAGGGCAGTGGCATTCTGCTAATGGAGGTGGTGTAACACCCTTTCCACTGCAGACCAGATACATAAATTCAGATGGTGCCAGGTATTGGATGTAGTACTCTGCCATATATTGCAGTTTGCCCCTCCATCTGAGGCACCCTCCTTCCTACAGTTTGCCAAATGTTGGTTCCTGGGAATTGGGTGTTGGTTGGAGCCGGACAATCCACATAAGTCCTCACATGTGTTTGGATACTACACCCTCCTCCGACCATGGACTGGATGATAAATTCCCATTGCCACCAGGTTTTGAACTGGAGATGCAACCCCAAATAATGGTCCCTCTTCGTACTGTCCAATGGATATTGGTTCCCAGTGAATCTGGTGTTAGTCGTAGCTGGGCAAGACGCATAAATTCCCATATGTGTAAAGTTGAATACTGTCTTCCTGCCATTGACTGGACGAAAAATTCCCAATGCCACCAGGTTTTTGACTGGAGAGGAACACCCACCTGGGCTCTCCACCTTCCTACCATTTGCTGATGTCAGTTCCCGGTAGATCTGATGTAGGTTGTGTTGTAGGTGCATGCATGTGGAGAAGTGTTCTGGGTACAGAAGCTCCTCTTCCCTCCCAATACACATTTTTGGGGTGAAAGGTATTGAACCCTCTTATTACTGTAGACCTGACGAACATTCCAGATGCCACCAGGTGTTGGTTGAGGTCAAATTCCCATTTATGGTCTGTTGCACCCCATGTACTCTACACCAGAGGGTCCCATTTTTTCTATAATTTTTCTGGGGGAGTCCCTCCATGTTTCCACCCTTTTTGGCAACACATTACTACAGGGTGAAGAGTATACCAAGCTCAGAAGTGATGCAGTCTCCCATGGATGTGTTGTTTTTAATTTTTTCTCACACCCATGGTTTTCCTTTTGGCACTTCCTAAAGGGGAATCATTTCTCTGGCCCTCCACAAGTTCAGAGTGGGATTCTAGCTTTTTGTGAGAAGAGATAAGATATTGTATCAGAAGTTAACATTTTCCCAAAATGAAAATGTATTTCCTATAGATACCTCTTCTCACATTTCCCACTTGTCCTCCCCACTTTTGATGTGGTTTCATGTGATCTGACCAATCTTGAAGTGATGAACAGCTGCAAGATTAGATAGGGTACTAATTACAATAGGAATAGTGTCACACTCCTGTTGGTGGAGGGTTGCTGCATAATCATTTGCATGTTAATATGCAGAGGTAAATGGGAGTATCAAGGCTAGTGGCAAGCAAAAATTTGCACTGATAGAGGGCAGTGTAAGTCAAGAAAGCTTTTTGTGAAAGGAGGTATTTATCAGAAATACATTTTCTGTTTAAGAAAAGTTGACTACCTGCTGAAGGTCTTTCTCTTTCAGTGTGGTGGTTTGGGAATTTTTCTGGTAGTTCATGGCTGGTGAGAGACAATGAAGTCATGTATCAGCAGGTACAGCTGCAACTGAGTATGACATGCTGAGGAACTTTTGTTTTTTCCAATTAGATTTTTTTTTCTTGACTTATTTACCCCATGCATAGGGTTAAGCATGGCTGTAGCTTTTCAACTCTTCAGTTAGGCATTATATATCTTTTTGGTTCTTTTAATCTGTGTTTTCATTGGATACGAGTCCAAATTTCATTGTTGTGCCAATTTTGCTTTTGGCACAACTCTGACAGACAAGTCATATACTTCCTGGTTTTTGAAAGTGTGGAAGTTTCCTTCTCTCATTCTTTTTTTTTTACTGCTGCTGGTTGAGATGTGCACCTGAGAAAGTTGGTGCTTTCTTTGGCTTGGAAGAGGAGGTATCTGGATTGCTGAACGTTAAGGCAAGCAGTGTGCTCCTCATCTGTACATCTTTGTGAGAGCCAGGGAAGATGTTGGGAACAAAACTACTTTTTCTTTGCAACAGTTCTACAGTTTTGTTGTCTAATGGGGCTATGAGGCAGATGACTGGGACTGGTAAAGGTCAGTCTGGACTCTGGAAGATCACTAGCTTTCATGTACTTGATGGTAAGTGGCATGCAGGTTAGATCTTCCAGTTCAACTGTGGATTGGATGTTCAAATCTTGACTATCTTCCATGATTGAAGAAAAGGTTGAAAAAGTGAAGTTAGCAAGAGGCAGGGTTTTAGAATAGTTGCACACAGTGTGTGCCAGTGGATTTGGTCAGGACTCAATTTTACTGTAGCACTGACAAGCACACTCCCATGTTAGCCATCCTCTACCTTAAATTTCAGTAAATCACCAGTGTGGTGATCATTAAATGTGTAAATTTTATTTTATTTCTCTCTGGATGTCATATTAGTGTATGTTAAGAAAAAGAAACAACAAAAAAAACGGTATCTTTGATGTCTGCATTACATTTCCTGAGATGTGTATTTCTTCATCTTTGTAGAGAAACTGTGAGACAGAAGTATATGACTGTATGTTCAATGGAGACTCAAATAAATCATCTTTGATTCAGTTACACTCCAGATGTCTAGAAGGTTTGGTGTCTGTATCCAGATATTTTGAGCATTCTATAACCTGGAGAAGAGGCTGATCAAGAACTCAGATTTTTGTATTGAATGGTGGTTGGTGAAACCTATCACATATTTAAGTTATTTTTGAACTATCTACATAAAGTACATTTTACTGCAGTAATCTTGGCAGACATCTATATGGTACTAAAAATAGAACTCTACCACTCATGTGTACCAATATTTGCTGGTAAAGAGCAGTTCTCCATGGAGACTAACATGCCTGGCTCTTGGGTACAAACCAGTTGGCACAAGAAAACAAAACAGTAATTGTGATTTTGTATCTAGTAGTCTACAATCAAATCAGTGCAGTATAAGGCTTTGTTGAATGGATTCAACACAGAATACAATTACTTTTCTATGAGGTAGAATATCTTTTCAAGTAAAGAGATGAAGTGCCATAAAACCAGTTTTTAGAATAAGAAATTGACTTATATTAAAAGTTTAATTCTCAACAACAAATGTTTGTTGTTTAAAACATGAAGTGTCCTTGCTGCCAGGTGCTCAATACTTGTTTGATTCTTGTTACATGTTCTCTAATACATGAAGTGACCTTTACTAATGTATTCCATGATTGTTTTTGTGTCTGACATGCTAATGAAATCACGTTTTCAAAATATTAACTGCTGTATTTGTTCAAATATAATGCACACTTTTTTTTTCCAAATACTTCCCAAAAAATTCACTGCACATTATATTCGTATACATACAATGTTTTTGGTATTTTACTAGAAGCTATCGCCGAAAATCATTAAAGCATCATTAAAGGTTTCAAAAAATGTTGCATATCCAATGCAATGGATAGAATGGATCATGGCATGCTGTGGGAATCAGAAGATAATTTTGTTTTATAGTTTTCTCAAATATTTGTCCTCTGGCACTCACCAGTGGCTTGAGTACTTATAATGCTAAATATTGGGAATAGATCCCTGAGGTAGGTACAGTGCAGATAGCACATTGCATAGTTGTGTGCTTAACAACAAACTCAAATATTTTTAGTAGGGATGCATGGGCATCCAGCCAGATATTTAGCCCTGACCTTGTATTGGGCTACCCGGTAATACTCGTCTCAGGCCGAGTGTCAAAGTTGGGCATCTAAGCCCTAATCTTTGTGGCAACTAATGCAGTACTGAAAGTTACAGTTAATAATTGGTTTAGTTATAAAAAAACGTTTCTGAGCAACAAAAACTGACCGCCTGCTGAAAGTCGGGGGGATTCAGAGAACAATAGGGGTTAATAACAGGCATGGCTTGAGAAGTGGATTTATGGGGAAGGTAGGGTTTTGAGGACCGTAGGGGTTAATAACAGGCATGGCTTAAGAAGTGGATTTATGGGGAAGGTAGTGTTTTGAGGACAGTAGGGGTTACTACAGGCATGGCTTGAGAAGTGGATTTATGGGGAAGATAGGGGTTTTGAGGACAGTAGGGGTTAATAACAGGCATGGCTTGAGAAGTGGATTTATGGGGAAGGTAGTGTTTTGAGGACAGTAGGGGTTAATAACAGGCATGGCTTGAGAAGTGGATTTATGGGGAAGATAGGGGTTTTGAGGACAGTAGGGGTTAATAACAGGCATGGCTTGAGAAGTGGATTTCTAGGGAAGGTAGGGGTTTTGAGAAAAATCAATAGGGGTTAGGATTTCAGAAGTTGGGGCTAGGCATTGAAAGTTGAAAGTAAAACTTGAATGTTCTGTTGGTGATTATTTGGTTAAATGTAATAAACATCAATTTTGTTTTTGTTTCTAATTTTTGTGTATGTTGATTTGTTTTGTGTGTTTTTTTTGGGGGGGCCAAGGGGAGAACCTGGTCCCGATTGACACTCAGTCCCGGTCAAAGCTTAGCGACCAGGTACCCGGACCCATTATTCAGACAAATTTTATGACATGTGCATCCCTAATTTTTAGTAGTATATCTTGAAAAAGTTCCAAAATATATAAAAAGGTATGTAAATCTCAAATGAGATGAGATCCAATAGTTTTATGTTTGGCTTTATGTTTTTACTTTTGTTACAGACTGGGAGAAACCCTCCAAATTTATAGAATTCCATGTTGTTCAGTCAGTGATTCAGTAGAACAGATAAACATTTATTGAATTTATTTAAGACTTAAGAAAAGTTTTTTTAGTTTATAAAGAATGATGGATGTTTTGATTTTCAAACACACTGTACTGTTGAATAAAAAGTTTTCATACGATGTTTTAATTAATAGATTTTTCTAGTTTTTTATAGACTATAACTTATATGGAATGAATTTCATCAATGTGAGTGCCTTGAAGTTTCGTAGACCGTCTAGAAAACAAGATGAAATATCTTCCTGGAAGTTAACATCTGATTCGAACTTTCAAGTCTGGGACATAAAGAATTTACCTGAGTGAGTTTTTTTGTTACTGAAGAAAACATTTTTTTTCTCATATCTGCTGTATATTTTTATTAATGGGGTAGTCGTAGAGGTGTTTTTGTGGTAGAAATATTTTTAAAGTTACTGTTTGAAGTCTTTTTTGTGAATCTTTTATTCAGTCATAAGAATAATTGAAACATCAATACCAGGATTCTTAAAAAACAAAGTACTTATTAAATTTTTTCCAAGTTGAACATAATTAAACTCACAATGAGAACCTGACTTGCCTAGACATTTATGAATGACATAATTGGGCACCAAACTTCTAACTCAACAATATAATCTTGACATAAGAAAAATCTAACTTTGGACATCATCACAAAACACTTATAAACTTTCTGATTAAGTATGACTCACTATTTATAAGCTGGAACTAAGTTTCAAGCAATATCCTATCTGATGCTCCACATTCTCGAACATCTGGCTTATGCAGTCTTCAGTTCTCTTTTTTTTTTTATGTACACAGTCTTTTTCTTACTACAAGATGTTATGGTTACAACTCGCCATGGGACAATTGTCGGCTATCGAAAAAAACATCAGATGATCTTGTTTGCATAGAATAATAGATTGATTTACGTACAGTCATAGCAACACTTATTTACACATGATAATTAATTCATTTACATGGCTATAGCTACCATGTAAAAACCCTTAACACTACCTACTGTCAGTCATTTTATGTCACTGTAAGAGTAATGTGACAATTAACTCTAGTGGGGTGTAGGTTGATATCATGCATAAACAAACTTAAGAGCCAGCTGAACTAAACTACAGAGGAAATGATACATAAAATATGACATAATAATAATTAATAAAACCAACACCTCACAATTTGACATTTACCATTATATTTCTTAAGTTTCCTAAGTGAAACAAAAAAGTACAAGCTTACAGATTAGTGGCAAGTGGAAAAGTTGAATTATACTGATTAATATCTAGTTACAGATCAGCAAACATTTTATTCTCGTGAATTCTTAACTTCACTAAATATGGTTAAATTGTCAGTTTTAGTAACATTTCATTTTTTCATGATGTGCTGAACATTACTGGATATACTCACATGTTTTTATTGAAGTGTATTCTTTCAGGTGGGTGGATTTTATTTTTTCGTATTTGTTTTTAGGAATGAGTCTTAAAATCACGATTTCTCACTCAGGAAACTGATTTAAATACACCTAGTTTAAATTTGGGAATAAAATTTGTCTAGAAGATGAACTAGCTTCTTAAAATAATGACTGTTGTCCTGAATATGGTAACATTATTACAAAGTTTTTCTTAGAAAAATCAAACTGTAAAATTGTAGGAGTGGTCAATTTGTTCAGCATTTCAAGCATGTTTTTGGTAACAGTGGAACTATTGTAAATTAATTAAGTTTCAAATAATTTTAAGTTATGCTTTTATGTAACAAAGTTAAATGGTTTACAAATGGCTACAATACATTGAACATTATTAACCAGAAATTTAATTAAATAAACTTTGAATACTGAAGAAACAAACTGCCAGAAAGAGTATATAACCCAGAAAAGAAAATGTCATTAAAAACAAGCATACTTACCTCTGAAAAACAAAAAACCTTTCCTTGTTCAGTTACTCTGATGTTGTTAAAAACATGTGGCTAAAGTTCTGAATGTCCATTCTACAATGCAGAGCATGCATCAACTTAACAAAAATTATCCAATCTCCCACCTTCCACATGACTTATTTCACTTTGGAGGTGATACTCACCCCTCACACAGAGAGGTATGTTTCCCGGGTGTTTTTTCCTTAGAAATGTGCATAACACTAGCCCTTAGGCAACTCTCACCTAAACTCACAAGATTCATCATGGTTTGCACTACTGCATAATGATTTTCCTTCTTTTTTCTTCAAACTATGAACTCTTGTTCATGTAACATCTACTAATACTTGTGTGAATGACTAATTTCTTCACAGAGGTTATGACATAAAAATGGCTTATGGAAGCACATTCCAAAAGGAAAGATGTGGTGGCCTTTCTGTTTAGGATAGTGGGTTCTCTTTTGCTGCCAGGTACTTCAGCTTTAGTTCCTTCATCGAGCATTATTTACCTGCATTTCTGCAACATTATGCTTATCTCTTCCTCTCTCCCTACATCTTCTTTCCTCAGTTTTTGTTATTTTGCATCCCCTTTTGAGATTCTCATGTTTGGGTTTACTGTTGTGGACTTTTGGCATAGATTTTGCCATCTGGTACCTAATTCTTCTGTCTTTCCCTGATCCATTTTACCACACTTGCCATTTCCTCTCTACACATCAACTCTGAGGCTCTACACTTTGCCCCAGTGCATTTTGTGGGTGTTTCTTGTTCCCTTCACTTCTCTACTGTGGCCATTCCCCTTCTACTTTCCTGCTCACTCACCTCCTTGTTCCTGGAGCATTTCGGTGGGGATACCATTTTTTCCTAGTTTGTTTGATTCATAGGCTGATGCTGACCATCATCTATCATCACTTTCGTCAGTAATTTCCACACTGTCCTCAATCCTACCCTCCATCACTGAACCACTTCTTTGTTCTACATTCCATGTCATTTGTACCCGGCATCATTCCCATTAATCTCATCGGTGCTTTTTCCATCTAGTCAGGTCCTGTGGGTGTCTGATTGTCATAGTTTGAGTGCCCGTAGTCACAATTTCAGTCCTCCTTTGGGGTTTCTGCTTTTCTCCTTGGGCTTTTTTTTACATTTCCCTCCTCCCCCTTCAGACTTCATCTTGTTTCGTTTTCATCTTCCATCTATGTCCCATGTCTCATCAAGGCTGTGTTCCTTCCCACTTCCAGCAACTCCTCACTTCCAATCAATATCTTATTCACTGTGGTGGTGTTTTGGCTCATTCTTGGCTGGGATTAGCCTCCTTACATCTGTCTGTGCTCACTGGGATTCTATTCATTCTGTGTGTGCAATTTCTTGTTTGCTAACCAGGGCTTCATAGGGTCTACTTCTCCCTTTAGGTCACACTCATATGCACCTCCTCGGTTGCCATTGCACAGTCAGAGGGGAACCTTACAGAATTCTTTGAACTCATTGTTTTTTCTGTCCCTTCCTCTATTTTGATCTTTGTATGGGTGGTAGGACTGTTTTCCTATCACCATCAGAATTCCAATACTTCCACCCAAACTAGACCTACACTTCTTCATATGTTTCCTCCTCTGGCTGGGGAGCATCCCTGACTGTCTATTTTCCATTCAGCACATGGTCCCAGGACATGTCCTCTCTCCATATTCATGCACTTGACCTTCTGGTTGATGGTTGTACATGGTCCTCTTCTTACCCCTCCTAGTGGTTCATTTTGCTAGGTTCCATTTCAGTTACTCCTTGGTTTTTCCTCAGTCAGCCACCATTGGGTGTCCCATTCCAGAACATTTTACATTCACACTGTGCCCCATCCTTCATAGGCATATTTTCATTGGGCCATGTACTAGATACTATGTACTGAGTTGTGGACTGCTTCTCTTGGCCAGATGGTGATTTACTTGCACAATGTCTCTTCTCCCCCTCTTTTGAGGACTTTACTCATTTTGCCTGATGTACCTTCTCACTTACATTCTTCCTCTCTTCTGGTCATCTGTTCACCATCCTTCAGCCCTAGCTGTCACTGTCTTCTACCAGGTATCGTTTTTTCTTGATTATAAGGCTCACCCAACTTGCCAGCCTTTCCCTTGGATCCTGGCCTTGACTAGTGACACAATTTGTCATTTTTCTTCATGGTACCATCTGGCTGGCTTACTCTTGGTTCTCTCTTCCATGTCACCTGACAACCCAACCCTCTTTCCTTGCCAATTTTACACCCTGTTGCTTCAACGTCTTCTGTTTCCTTCCTTCACAGGATTTTGTCCTTTCATCTCCATCAGGTCCATTGCTATTGAACCTGCCTTACCAATCTGTTAATCCTTCCCTGCCAAATGTCTTTCTACATGGTCCTTCTATCCATTTTGATGTTTGTCCATCTTTCACCAATTCCTAATATTAATTCTACAGTCAGAAATCTCCTTTCCCTTTTTCACTCTACATTCCATGAGATTCCTCTTCATCCTGTGACAAATTTCCTTCTGCATTTATTGGCACAGTCTGCCATATTCTCGGTTGGGTGTCTTTTCTTTTGTGGTTGTTGCTCACTGATGATCTGTATTTTGTCCCATCAGATTAATCTCCTCTCACATTATTTTGCTGCTTGTTTCCATCTGCCACTGGAGAAGATAATGTACCTCCATCACCCATTCTCTTTGCCATCTGTCTGTGTAGTCTCCCAGGGGTCACTGCCTGCCTCCATTCACCATCCTACAATCTATCCTGTCTTTGGATGGATATGTACATTCCCCTTTGTTTCTAGCATTTTTTTCAGGATCTCACCAGATGACTGGAACTGCCCCCTCCAGGTTACAATTATTTCCAAAAATTCTGCATCGAGCCAGGATAATGGAAAGCACTCATATCATCCACCTTGGCTCTGTTTATATACCTACTGTTGAGATGGGGTGTCCTCATGGTATATTCTGATATTTTTCTCCTGTCTGATCCAGACTGTATCTTTTCCATGGACTATCATGTAAAAATCTAGCACCAGGGGGTTCTCTGCCTGCTTCCCTTGTTCACTCTTGTTGGCTTTTCAAAATAGGTTTACATGGTTATCCATTGTACTCTCTCCGGTAAAAGACCTGTCTGACAGGCAACTGATGGAGTCTAGGAATTTTGCTGTTTCTCCCCCTTCTTTGAGTGAGCACGGAGACATTTACTACTAACCAATTCCTAGCTGCCTGGGTGGTGGACCATGTAGAACCCTCACTGACTGGGACAGAATAGGTGGGGCTGAACAAAAGGGGCCAATTCAGTGGGAAGTGGGGTGGGGTGACACTAGTGCAGGTCATCTCTCATATACTTATACTCTTAACATGCCAGTGTCCCCCATCCTACTACCACCCAGATGTTGGGTTCAAAGGTGGTCTGGTGTTGGTTGTGTCCTAGGTCTGCACACATGTGCTTGATCTGGGTTGTTGGAATGGAAGTTACTTTTTCCTTCTGCTTCCTGGACATGAGGTGAAAATAGTTGGGACCCTCCTTCTACCATAGTCTAAAAGACACATACTTGATGCTGCCTGGTTTTTTTACCCACCAACAAACTGCAATCATCTCCTGTTCAGTGAAGTTGAGATGTGCACTTGCTAACATATTGTACCTTCCTCCTGCAAGTGTCGAGAAAGACACCATGGCATGTATTCATTGCTCTCCCCCAGAAGCCAGTGTCAGTCCAATAGTTCTGACAGTAGAGTTGAGGTGAGCACTTGGTAAGATCTGAATGCACCCCAACCATGCTACACATATCGGCTCTCCAACCTTTTGTGTGGAAGTCCTTGGATGATCATGTTCTTATTCCATCCATACCCGACAAACATGGGGCTTGTTTGCCTCTTCCTCCCTTCCAATCTGGGTGAAGAGTGTACCCTAGAAGAGATGAGATGTGGTCTCCCACAAGTGTGTCCTTATGGAGCCCCTGCCATCAGGTGTCAAACTCTATGGATTTCCTTTGGCCGCTTTCATAAGGGAGCTCATCTAGGTAACTTTTGCTCCAGTCCCTCCACTTTATCAATGTGGGACTCTGGCTTTCTATGTGGAGATGTGTATATTACCTTAGAGGTTAACTTAGTATTCCTTGCCTCATCATAAAATGAAGATCATGAATGCAACAGCATAGAGGGAGCTAGTGTGCAGAGAGGCTGTGTCACCCACCTATTGGTGGAGAGCTTTTGCTGCACAATAATGTCATTATGCAGTGATGCAAATCACAAGGTGGGAGTTGCTTAAGGGCTAGTGGCATGCAAATCTCCAAGTAAGACACATGGAAAAGATAGCTTTCTGTGTGAGAAGGTATCTATCAGAAATACATTTCCAGGTAAGGAAAAATGTTAATTTCAGAAGGATGCATACAAACTGCTTTCCCACCATAGTTCAGATTTTCTTACTGACAGTAATGATGTTAACTTTGTTACAGTAAATTTAGAAGTCAACGTTAATTATGATGCAAATATTTCCATTAATAATGGAACTTATACAATTTCTTTGGAGTCTTATTTATGCAGTCTGCCTATAGCATACAGAATGATCTGTTGGCTGCATTGTCAGCCCTTATTGATCAACGTATTGGGGTTGTTAATGATACTTAATTTTCTGCTGATATTACTATTGGATTTTAAATATTATGTGGATGCTCAAGTTGTAGAATACCCACCATCACCAACTATAAAAGGTTTATTCCCTTTTTCTCTCTGTCAAGAACACTTTCACACTCCTTTTTTTGGTAACACTCAACAGTATACATTGTCATTTAGCAACAAAACTATCACCTGATTGTTCTTAGGCCAACTATGGTGTTTATGTTGAATGCTCAACATTCATGTTGATTTATTAGAAAGGTACATTTTTCTATTCTTTATTTTTTGATGACTCCAGTGATATAACAGCAAAATAGTTTAATTCAGAAGTTTTATGACGTTGAGTTGTAGCCAAAAGCAAAATAAAATTTACCAAGTAGTGTTTCAGCTAAGCCTTACGTTACATTTATGTATTATACATAATGCTTAAATTAGACTACAAATAGGCCTACTATTACTAATGTTATAGAGTCAGTGTTTAAGAATTTTAAGTGGGGAATAAATGTTAACTAATAAATATTCTTTTGGTATTTTGACATATATATTACCTGCTTGGCCGTAAAACATAAAGCAAAATAAACATTTATTACTACCAAATATCTTTTATCATTTTAATAGTCGAGGGAGCTGAAAACTTGTGTTGGAATGTCTACACTGTATTTTCTGATTCCTGACCTAGAATGAATGAAAAAGCTCAAGAGTGCTATTTAAGTCTCTTTCAGAGTGCACACATACTTTTATTCATGATAACATTTCATTTCTATGCATAGTTTTTACTAAAAATGTGGTGATTAAAGAATTACTTCGAGACTGATGAAATAAGTGAAGTGTAGGTGCATTTTGCAGGTACAGACAAATTCGTTTTAGTTAAATTCTATAATTTTCATTGATCATTCAACAATGGTTTCTTGTCATTTTTGATGGGCTGTTGTACTCTGTTGGCTTCATTATCAGCCCTTATTGATCAAAGTATTGGGTTTTTAATGATACCCAATTTTGTGCTGTTATAACTATTGGATTTTAAATATTATGTGGATGGTCAAATTGTAGAATACCCACCATTTCCTCATAATTTTGAACCATATCAATTTTTTTATGCCTGTTTGCCTTCAGTGCTTGCAGGGCAGGATTTATCAACTAGCCCTTATCCTGAATAAGCTTCTTCTGGTCTCATTTCTCTCTTCTCTCAGATTTGTTCTATTTTAAATCTTGAATCAATTTCTATTGCACTTGTGGGTGCTAGTGTTATATTAGATGATTCACCACTTGAATCTTTATTTCATCCACCTTCACTTGATATTTGTGTTTTTCTGATGCATTTAAAACCAAAAAAATATTAACCCTCTCATTATGGGGAGGTCAGAGTGTGCATGTTATCACCTTTTAGAAAGTAATATTCAAAATTTAATTCAACTAATGTATTATCAACTAGTGAAAGTACCCGGCATCACTTGTGTTATTAGGTTGATAGCATGTGTATTCTGAACCCATATTAGCACAAAAGTATAATCTACATTCTTTTGTTGTTAAGCAACATGACATAAAAGCTATTGTTGGAATGCATTACTACCAAAATGCACTGGCTTTTTTATATATTAGAAGTTCTTATATAAGGAACCACTTCTTTTCTAGGTTGCCTCATTGAAAAGATGTGCACGTGCATTGTTGATTTACCCTAATATTCTATGTTAATATCGATCAAAAGCAAGTTTGTATAACTAAAAAAGTATGATGATGTGGGTTGGATTACTTTAATTGGAACCAGAATGGACAGCAGTATTGCAACCACCACATTAGAGGGTTATTCAAATCGAAAACTCAGCTAACCCTTCATTGGTATACACACAGTAAATTATCAACACATTTGCTTGGCATCAAAATGTAGTTAATAAATCAAATTTTGATATTATATACATTTGAAGTTTTTAATTTTATATGGAAATATTTAAAGAAATCCTCAAATTTCCCTAGTATGAGAATCCTAATATTTGTTCTCTAGGTTTTCTCCCATCTCTAATTTATTTATCACCCCTTTCTGAAGTACAGAATTTAATGTAACTTACTCACTATAATATAAATATTACTAAGGCAAAGTCTCAATTTTATTTCTTTATGGCATCATAAACTAGAAAGTCAGACACACTTGCCATACCCACCTGTTCTCTTTGACTGTATTATTTATAACAAATAGAAAGACAAAATGTTAATCTATCAAATGATATATTATATATATTTTTAGTACAGAGTATTGTCTATTTCATCTTCAGTTTGAAAGTTTCTCTTGCAGTGTTTAGTTTGAGAAGCTTAAAAATTTATTTTAAAGCTCTTTTGCCATAGTTAGAAAGACAGTTAAATTATGATAATTATATGACATTGTTTGCTTTGTGTCATTTTTCTGTTATTTGCTTTATTTAAGTAAGTAAAAATTACTTTGTACTAGTACCATTAGTATAGAAAAGTAGGCTTAAACTTCATTGATAACTGAAAGCAAAAAAACAATAGGGCAAAGGTAAGCACTCTATTTCTTGTTTTTTAAGTATTCTAGCAACATATATATATACAGTTAAATTAGTATCATTATTGCAACAGTACTTCTTTAAAGACAGGATTTCTGGAATAATAGAGAAGAATTCTAATTGCAGATACTGAAATCTGTAAGTTCACTTGTTTTAGGTCTAACTTTAATTAAGCTTTTATTAAGTACTGTCTATATTCAATAAAGAGATAAGTTAACCCTGTAACTTATGTACATTTTTACAACTTTAGTTTAGTTAGGGCTAAACTTTACTGTTCTTTATACTTTCAGTAAATAACTTATAATGTTATTGTATGACCTAACCTTACACCTTTTTAAAAACTTTGATAAGCTTTTAATGCCCCTCAGTAGCACAGTGGTATGTCTGCAGACTTATTCCACTGGAAACCAGGTTTTGATACTCATCGTGGGCAGTGCATAGATAGCCTTTTGGGTTTAATTACAAACAACAACAACAACAATAAGCTTTTAACATGTTGTACAAAATGCCTACTAAAGTATATTTACATCTGCCTTTTGTTTACATCCATTGGAAAGAAGTGTGCATGCATGTACATTTAGACAGAAAGTTACACTTGTTTTTTCGGTACAGACAAAAACTGAGAATTAATATAATAGATTCTTTATTTATTGTTATAAAAGTAACTAAAATGTTAAAATTAGAAACTTATTATGTTAGATTAGATTAGATGAAAGTAATAGTAATAATATAAATCCTTCATGGGGTATGTTCGTGAGCAGCTTGTGTATTAAATCATTCAATAAGGTAACACGAGTTATGCCTTTGTCAAGTGATTACAATTTGCATGGTATGATTATTAGTTAGACTTGGTTGAAAGAGCAAGAAAACAATAAAATTAGATAAACTATTATGAGCCGTAAGCTGTTATGGATAAATAGTTGTGAATTTCTGTTACAATCTGCAGTTATCCTAGAAAAGAAAAAATGGTAATTTAGCTTTTATTTATTTATATTTTTTGTGGAGGGTACAATGTCAGTCAAATCAACTGAGTCCACAAGAGTTAGGATAGGGAAGATAATAGATAAAATATCAAATTTTACTGAAAGAAAAGGTTTAATATTCATTTAAGAGGTTTTGAGGTTGAGGAAATTGTAAGATGAAAAAATCACCTTCACTCAGACTAGTCAACACCCTGATTCCATATGTTCTTGGAAAAAATACAGTTAAAAATCAAATTTTTTGTGTACTAAAGACTTGTAATGTTTATTAAGAGATTGCCAAGCTTTACAAAAGTACACAAAGTAAATTGGGAAGTATAGTAATCGTTAATTTTCCAGTATAGGCTCAGTAAAAGCATTACTAAGATGGGGAAAATTTAACCACCTGTAAAGATAATCTGGCCTCTCAGACCAAAAAATTAACAACAGCCAGATGAGAAGCCATGAACATTGTGAAAAAAAAAGGACATATGATGATGTCAAAAATATTGTCCATGTGGTAATGGGACTGGTTTCCTGTAAATGGCCAAAGTGGAACATTATGGGGAGAGCCTTGAAACTCAAGTAAACTAATCTTGGCAGGTACATGAGGAAGAGAGTGAAAAAGAAGGTAGGATAAAGGAAGAGGTTCTACTAAGATTGTCTCAAAGTATTCACTGCCAGAGAATTTGAGTCTGGAACTGGAGACCAGTAGAGTAGGTGAAGAAGATTGACCAATCTAGCAAAGGAATCATTCATTGGACAACCAACTTTTTGCATAGCCACTGAAAATCAAAGGATGGAGTGATAACTCTGTGAAATCATTGAATTACAGAAAGTGAGTATACCAAAATTTTCATCCCACCAGGAATGTGACAAGCTTGAAGGTGAACAAGTTGAGAACAAAACCAAAAAAATAAGTTTTGAAACTGCATCATTGCAAAGGATGCAAGACAGAATACCATTCTTTTTGTAGATGTAAGCTACTATTATGAAATTGTCTGTATGAACTAACATAGAATGATAATGTAGAAGGGTAGAAACTCAAGCACACTAAACAGTCCAAAGCTCTTACATGTTGATTGGAGCTGTTGCTTCTTGAGGAGTTCAATAGCTATAATGAAGCAGATTCACTAACATAGCACTTTGAACAAGAAGAAGGCATCTGTGATAAGATGAATATCTGTAGGATGAAGAAAAAAAATTAAATCTTGGCTCAACCAAAATTTAAGAAACATGAAAGCAGTGAAAGAAGTAGGCATGTTTTGTGACAACAGGCTTGAAACCAGATTCCACTTAAATGCAAGGTCCCATTGGAGGTGTTGCATCTGAGCTCACCCCAAAGGAATGACTTTGTGAAATGAAGCTGTCATCCACAAAGCAGAAAGGATATCTTTGGCAATTGATATGGAAGTCATAAAAGTATGTACACAAAATGTAAAAGCTTGCAGTGCTGTAGGAGATGGTAGAAGTATATTTTGAACTGTGTTGAACCACAAAAACACAGTATTTGGTACTAAATGATAATGAGAGTTATGGATGATCCATACAAGTGACTGAGTAGAAGAAAAGGATAGAGTAAACCAAACATCCGTGTAAAAGTCATAGAAATTAAATGCTTTGATTACTCAACAGAAAATGTGTAAAGTCCAAGTCAAATCAAATAAATGGACAGTAAACTGATAAACCACTCCAAATGACAAAAATGAAGAAATGTCAAGGAGGTTGGATGAATAGAGATATGAAGGTAAGCATCCTCTATGTGCAGTATTGTCATTCAATGGACGTGGTGAAGAATCTTTCATAACAACCTCATGTTTCCTGTTGTAAAATGAGGTATCTCTATGAAAAGATGAGTTAAGACACATCTGTGACAGTTTCCAAACTCTTGTTGTTTTTGGAACCAAAAAGAGATGAGAGTACAAACCCAGTGATTTCTGATAAACCATTTTGACTACTTCTCTCTTAAAAAGATTTGAGACTTCCTGATCCAGAGTTTATAAGCAACTGAATTGGAAGGAAGAGAACAACTTAATCCTGCAAAGACAAGCATCTTAAACAAACCATACTGTGCATGGTAGAAAACTGCCAGTGAGTAAAAATCGAAGGCTACCATGTTTAAGTATCCCCATCCCTCTCAAAATAAGTACTTGTGCAATAAGTTGAGCAAATGGAATTTACCCCATTAAAAAGCTGTTAACATTTTCATTAGTTCTAAAAGTATCAGTAATAACCTGTAAATAAGGAGATAAGAAATATAAGTATTCAAGAAATGAATATGTCTTCCAGCAGGATATTAGCACAGAAATTAGAACAGCAGAAGCTTTTTTCAGAATTAGGACTAGATGACAGATTCTGCCCTTTTAGATAATAAAAGTTAATAGGTCTCAGCAAAAGAATTTTTGTTTGTTTGTTATATTATCATTATGAGAAAAAGGTAGAGGTTCCATAATTGAGAGTCCTTAGGAATTTGAACCTTCCAAGGACACCAGCTGACAATATCAAATTAAAGACCTGAATATATTGGTCAGTAAGGGCCAACATTACAGTCATGGGAACTCCATGCACACTAGAGGCAAACTAAGGCCCCCAGAGAAGTTATTTCTGATATTGACAGATTTGCAGCAGTAATCAACATCATCTCCAGAATTCATAGTGAGTGGAGTTTACAGCACAATTGTCACCAATTAAAATATGGATGATGGCTGGAGAGCAGAGCTTATATACATCCCACTGACACTAGAGCAAGAAATCACATGGAAGGTAAGATAATAGAGAACTGTGGGTAAGCTGAAGTATGCTGTACATTGTGTCAAGAACATTCAGACTTTTTTTGTAATGTTGTTGTTGAGAACATGAGAACAACTCAACAAAGAAAGGCTTTTTGTATTTCAATGTTGAACCTGCCTCTTTTGAAGTTTGGTTTTACTATATTGAAAGAAACTATTTTATCATATCCAGAAAAATATACCAACTAATCACTTGCAACAGCTTTACCAATATCTTTGAGGTATTAGAGCAAAAAAAAATAAAAAATATATATATATATATATATATTTAAATTAGTGAATTGATATTCTCATTCTTCGAATTTGTTTTTATAATTATTGTGGAAATCAGCTTAGTAAATGCTCCATTTTCCAAAGTGTGTCATCATAAACATAAATCAGGTTGGCAGTTTTTTTAGGGGGAGGGGGGTGTTAAAAGACCAAAGACTGGTTGACTAAGAACTTGTTCACATTCATAACATTTTGACTCTAGCAACAGGGAAATTTCACTCCTGATTCTTATACTTACAATTTTGAACTCCCAACCTAAAGGTTAATTTTTTTATATCAAGAAGTTTTTTATTCTTTTTAAATGTAAAGTCTCTTGTAGTTATAAAAATGTATGTGCCTGAAAATGGTCATCAAAAGGATATAGTATCATAACATTTGATGAATATAACCTTAGCTCTCACTGTTCTGTCAAGTGCATTAGTGTAAATGATTATTTGAAATATAATTCACATTTTGTTTTCATCTATATTTTTTTGTTTTGTTTGATTTTAAGGATAACTTTGCTCATTATGAGAGCTTATTACATCACTCAGTAATGATGTGTGGTAAAATTGTTATATGTATTACTAATATCACAATTTTTACACACTAATGTTGTTTTCAGATCTGTTTCAGAAAGTTGTGTTATCAGAAATCCTCATCAAGAAATAGCACGTGCTTTAATCTCTGTACATAGATCAGGCTGTTTGTTAGAATACACAGTGGTGTTATTCTGCACAAAACATTGAATTCAATATACCCAATAAAAACATGTCTAAGCAAAGTTATGGAACTAATCACTTAAAATATTTATTTTAAAAGACTTTCTTAGGTAACATATTACAAAGTAATTGTAGCAGAATAATATTATCTATTGAAGTTCTAAGTGTAATAAACATACAATAACATATATGGTTAACCATGAGCTGTTCAGACATTTTTCTTTTTCTTTCTGTCGAGTCCAAAACCCGTGTCATTGATTACCTAGATAAAAGAGTATTTTTTGTTATAGTATAATAATGTTTCTTAACAGACATTTAAACAAAGTTCTGTCATTCTCTACTCCATTTTCTTGAGTATGCAGTGAATGTTAATCTTTATGCTATAACTACCCAATATTGTTGAGTTTTTTTTAAATTATTGATAAAATAAGTTTTGGTACTGTCTGCATAAAATAAACATAGATAATCATACATTAGTGAGGTTTGGTACTTTTTTCGTAACAGGGACTTTTTACTTGATGAATCAGTGGAGAAGATAACAACTTGTGAAGTAGAATGTGATTGTCAAAGTAAAGATATTACCAATCATCTTGAAATACAAGGTAAGTCTAGTATTAGTAGTATAGTCCTTGCTTAAAATATTATTAAACAAAATATAAAATAGTTATTTGTCCTGTTACAGTTATCTTTCATTTTGATCCTTAAAAGCAAAGTACCTATGTAGATCATAACTAAAAATTAAACCACTGATGAATGTAGGGAATTTATTGTACTGTTTTTGCTTACAAATATTAGAATGCATTGTTTCATCATTTGGGTAACCTTGCTGTTAATGATATTTTCAGCTGTAATCATAATAACATGTAATGAGGTTTGGTTAGCTTAGGATTTAGGTTAGCCCTAAATTTATATACTAAGCTAACAACACAAAATAATCTATATAATAAGAATACACCAATAATAAACATCCTAATGAATATTGTTAATGAAAGTAAAATTATAGAAATAATAAAGTATATCTTACAGAACACATACATGCTATTGTTCAAACAACCATGCACAGATTATTACAAAATCAAGATAGCAATTTGTTACTAAAGTTGATGATAAAATATGCTATTTGATGAAATTCATTTGCTAATAAATCTCAAGTCCACAAATTTATTCTCACCACAAACACATTTTGGCTCTAATAAAATATAAAGAATTGTGAAGGGACATAAAAATGTCTAAGGTTTTATTTAACAAGTGTAAATGCTGATAAAATCATTATAGCAAACTTTTACACTTTTCATTTGGAAAACTCACATTGGTATAATAAAAGATGTTCCACATATTATAAATACTGAAACCAATAATATTTTTTATATTTTTAGAATTGAAAGTTGTAAATATAAAAATTTAGCTGGTACATTAATAAATGAATCACTCAGCCAAGTTAAAACTCTAACCATATTGTCCAACAATGAGCTGCCTGTGATGTGCCCACTGCATGATCGAAACCCCAAATCTTAGTATTACAAGCATTCACACTTACTGCTGATGTATAAAAGGGTGAAATTCTGATATAGTACTTTACCTTTCTCACATAATAGCTATTCTTCTTTAATGCTGCCCTTTTTATGCATTTTTTTTTTTTACATCCCACAAGCCTATAAACTTCCACCTACCCCACATTCAATGTGGTACACTGTGTCTTTGTTAACCTATGGCAGAAATTTACTCCCAACCCATGAATGATCTAGGATTATTTAGACAGACTTTCTCCATTATTCTTCTCACCACCTGCTTTGTCTCCAATTCCAGTTTCTTTCTCATTACCTGAGGATTCTGTTACCAGTCAGTGTTATTCTGAAGCTGTTTGGACTCTTCTCTCAGCATGCTATTGTGCCTTTCAGTCTTCCTTCTCCTGGTTTTTACTCCAGGCTTTTTGTCATCCCCAAGATGACTGGAGACTGGAGTCCTGTGATCAGTCTGTTCCACCTCAACCAATTTCTGGATCTTCACCGCTTTACCATGGTACCTTTTCTCACCTTTTGGTGGGCTTTTTCTCCAAGTTCGTGGATGACCAAGGGATGTCTTGGGTGCTTATCTTCATATTCCCATTTGTCCAGCTACTACCTTAGGTTTGTCCACAACAGGGTTGTGTTTCCATTTTGTGCTTTACCTTTCAGGCTTGCCTCAGCACCATATGCATTTTGTTGGGTGATAAAAGCCTTCGCCTGACTTTTGCATTCTCAGGGGTTGTCCTTCCACCTTTACATGGATGAATGGCTTCTGTTAGCCCCTTTCAATTTGTGGGGTACTCCTCATTTTGATGCTTTTACTACTGTCCTCAACACCCAGTTTCCTCTTTGGTCTCTGCTTTCTCATCCACAGCCCCTGGAGGTAGATGCTCTTAACCAGGATTGCACCAATTGGTATCTTTATGTATACCTCCTATCCATCTCGTTTCCAGTTCCCAAGGTGATTTCAGTCATCCTTTCCTCTCCTTGTCCAGTTCTTCTGATTGCTCCTTACTGGACAGCACAACCTTGATGGTCCGGCATGGACAGATGGTTAGGGTGCTCGACTTGCAATCTCAGGGTTGCGGGTTCAAATCCCCAACCCCACCAAACATGCTAACCTTTTCAGCCATGGGGGCATTATGATGTGATGGTCAATCCCACTATTTATTGGTAAAAGAGTAGCCCAAGAGTTAGCAGTGGGTTTTGATGAGTAGCTGCCTTCCCTCTAGTCTTTCACTGCTAAGTTAGGAACAGCTAGTGCAGATAGCCTTCATGTAGCTTTGTACAAAATTCAAAACAAACAAACAATCTTGATTTTCTCTTCTCCTTCAGCTGTAAAATGCACTCCCTGTTCCTTCTTCCTTTCATTTTGTCCTTCCTCCATCAACCTCGGTCACTAGACCTTCATCCCACTGTCTGACTTCATGCCTGGCATTTATCAGGTCCAAGGCAAGATCTTGATTGTCTAGACATGTCACTTTCCTTGCAGCATGGACTTTTCACCCTTCCTCTCTTGAGGTTTATCAACATAAATTGAAAGTCATCTGCTGTTGGTAGTTGAGTCAAGGTTTTCTCCTTCTCAGCTTACTGTTTCTCACTCTATGGATTTCCTCACTTAGCTATTCAATCATAGGGCTTCTGTCTCTTCCATAGCTGGTTATCAAGCTGTTTTTCCTAGTACCGTTTGGTGTTATTCTCTCCTACCATCTCTCTTTTATTGCATTCCTTCTGTATTTGTAGATTTCCTCATTGAGCGGTTCTTTCAGATTGGAATATCAATACTGTTCTTCACTGCCATACACTCCCTCCATTTGAACCTTTGTCCTCATGTTCCATGTTTCACCAATCCATTAAGACTTATTTCCTGCTCCTTTTAGCCCCTGGGCATGTTGATCTATTTGCCATTGACATTTCATGTACTTTGTTCCATTTCACATATGTTCTCCTTTATGTAGATCGATCTTTCCTGCCCACAATTTTGGTGGCTTGAGGGACATTCATCCTTCTCACCAATTTCACTTCCATTCATTTCCCATCCTTATTCCCAGTCTCATCTGGACAGACTTCAATGTCCCATACATGCTCTTCTTTGTTACATTACCCTCATGGCCTCCTTTTGTGGCTCCTGTTCCCACCTTTTCATCCCCTGGCAACATTTCTCTGTATGTGACCTTTCTCCTTCTACCCTTACAAATGAGATTTGTCAAGTGAATTGATTGGCGTATTCCTCCCTGTCTTCTTTTTCCCGTAATTTGTTCCAGGTGCTGTCACATCAGATCAAGCACTTTACCTTTTCCTTGGCATATCATCTCCATCATCGATTGGAGGAAATTCTCACTCAGGCATGTTGACTACAGCTCGTACATTCATATCCCACTATCTTCACCAAATAGCTGTTTATTCCTCGTTGGGGTACCTCTTTCCACCTGTTGCCATCACTGAAACTTTGGTGTGGCTGTGACTGGGTAAGTTACCTTTTCTATATATTTTTTATTCTTTCAGTGGCTTGTCCCATTTAGATTCAGGATCCCCCTCAGTGGTGAGCATTGTCTGTCCAAGTATGCTTCTTATTTCTGAAATCTGCACTTTCCGCCAAGATGTATACTCATGGCCAATAATGCACACTGTTGAGATTGGGTGTTCCACAAAATCGCTAGTAGGTTTTTCTCACGATATATTTGCTTTATAAGTATGGCCTTTTCAGACCATACTCACCCATGGGCTTACATTGGTCAAGCAGAAGGGGATAGCTGCCTATACCTGCAGTCCCTTCGATTGAATATATTGTGGTTGGTCTGCTTTTCAATATACGGTTATCATGGTCACCTATTGCACTTTCTCCGGTGTTGGCATTTGTCCGGACCATCCAACATCATTTTGTCTCCCTTGTTCTTTGCCACTTTCTGGTTCCAAGCCACTGGAGTGGTAGACCATGGAGGAGTCCTCCTGAATGTGATCACTTCCATTCAGCTGAGAGTAGAGCAGTGGTGATCTGCTGGTGTAGATGGGGCAATCAATCCTTCAGGGGTCCCAGAAGTTGATGTTATGCCCAGCTTCCTTGTAGTTCTATCCAGAGCTTGAGGTTGCATATATTTTCTGGAAGCAATCCACTTCCATGTGGTCAGACCCAGAGGTAGGCATTACACACCAACTTCTGTGCAGTCCTATCTAGGAGATGATGTTATGCATGTTTCACAAAAATACACTCCACCTCTATGCGGTGGGTCCTGGAGGTTGACGCTGCACTCCAGCTTTTGTGCGATCCTATCTGGATGATGATGTTGATTGGGGTGAAGGTTCTCCCTCTAGCAGTCCACCTCAGAAATCTGAGGCTGCTGTTATGCAGTGGGGTGCCAATCTGATTGGGTTTAGCTTGATGTGACCTACCCCATTGGCACATCCCTTCATACCATCATCCAAATGTCAGGTTCCCAGATGTATGGGTGGTTGTGGATTTGTGCACATGTGCCCCATTTCGTAGATTGGTTTGACAAGTGTATACTTCTGTTCTACTTAACTTGAAGTGAAGACAGTGTGGATCCTCCACCTACCACAGTTCAAACATTGTATTCCCAGTGCTGCTTGATTTTGGACTGGAGTTGACCAGTCCTACATGATCTGAAGTGCCAAAGCCACTCTATACCCTGGGGCACATCCAATTTAGCTTTCCCCAAATTCCTGTATGTGGTTGGTTCTTCTACAGTCTTTCTTCACTGGAATTGAGATTCCGGTATGTTGTGGTTTGAATTTGAATCCATCCAGTTTACTCTCCCTTTTGTGCTCCTCCCACTTTACACCCATGTATGCAAAATCTATTTCCACACTGGGCAAAGAGTACATCTGGTACAAAAGTGGTGTGATCTCCCATGTATGTTCCTCACCCAACAGTAATCACACTTCATGGGTGTTCTTGAGATGTTTTTGAAGGATACTTTTCTATATTCCTGACACCAATCCCTTCACCTATTCATTGCAAAATTCTGGCTATACATGTAAGGAGAGGTAAGTTATTATTATTATTGGAAGCTATTATTTTCCTATTCTGAAAATATATTTCCAATAGGTACTTACCTCTAAACACACTTACCATCCTTCCTCCCCACTAAAAACTGGTGCTTCCTTTCTGTCTAATCTCAAAGTGACAGTTCAGAAGAATTGAATAGAGGAAGCCATATGTATCAGGATGGTGTTTTGCACTCCTGTTGATGGAAGGTTGTCGTATGATGACTTACATGCGAGACACAGTGGGTATGTGGAAGTTCAAGGCTTGTAACATGTGAAATGTTTTGCATATAGAGGGCAGCACTGAATGAGGATAGTTATACATATGAGAGGGGACAAGTACCTATCAGTAATATATTTTCAGTATGGGAAAATAATAACATTTCTACTAGAAATTTTTCTAGGATGATAATCTTAGCTAGAATTTGGTTTATTTAGATATTAATCTTTTTGGTTAACTCTCTGTTGTCACTTTTCTATAGTGCATTAACAGTCTGTATTGGGATCCTTTATTGAGATTGATTCGTTAATCATAATTTTGTATAGTTTCAGAGTTTTAAATTATGTAATCTGCTGATATGTAAAACCTAAGAAGTAACTGATATTTCACTCCCAAGGTACATTATCTGTGTATTTAATTTATTAAGGAAATTCAGTTTTCTAATTATATCTTGAAGGATCAATAATAATTTAATGCTTGTAAGTGATGATTGAGTGTAAAGATTTAACTGGAAACATACTATTTATAGAGTGATGTAAAATGTTGATATTTTTAGTTTATACAAACATTTATGTCAAAAACACATAGTAATAAAAGATTCATTCATTCAATTTTTCATTTTAATTTAATAACACCAATAATTACACTTTTTGCCTAATTATTTTGAAAAATAAAATTACAAAGTTAACTAAGAAACACACTATGGGTAAGTTCACGTAGATATTGAATATTTAATTTACACCTACTAGATTCAGTATCAAAACTATCTCCAGAAAGTACTGTCTCAGTTCTTGATAACTATTGAACTGTATGAATAGGTTAGAATTATTAATCAAAAAGGAAGTTTTTGTTTTTTTCCATTATGACTGGAGGAATGTATCTTCATATAAACATGATTACTTTTCCTCATAACCTTATGGTTATTGTTATATACACTGTTTGCAGTTGCAACTTTCAAATTAAACCTGACTTTTGAATAGATTAACAGATTATGTCTTTTTATAAGTACAGGCTTGAAATAAAAGCTAACATATTTAGAATTCCAAGCATGACTTGAAGTATCACAAGGTATCTTGATTATGTTTCAGTAATGTGCAGTTTGGCTTTACACTGTAAACTTGAAATGCTTTCTTTACAAAATGATTGGAAGGTTCCCGCACATCATCATTGAAAGTCATTAAATTCGAAAATGTGTTTTTAAGGCCCTTAAAAGTCATTAGAATTAATCTCTTGTTATTAAGAGTCATTAATTCAAAAACAAAATCAGCCTAAGAAAATTAAAACCTCAGTCAAACAGCTTGTGATTAATACTAGTATTTCTACCTCATATTTTATACTAATGCTGCTACTTCTTGAAAACTAATGCTGCTACATCTTTGTTTATTCTGAAGAATACAGAATTAACAATATGGAAAAGGCAGCAGTGTCTTATAACTATCACAGTTTTCCCATCTCACTAGCAATGTGTCAAAAGCCATTAAGAATTCAACTAAGCTGCTCAATTTGTTTCTCTCAAAAAAATTTGCCTTGAAAAGAAGTTCAATGTCAATTATCTGTATAGAACATAATGTCATATAATACATCATTTGATACCTCATTTCTTTGGCTTTCTATTGGTTATAAATACAGTATAATTAAACATCAGAGAAATTATTAGTAAATTGTGACTTCTTGGAGGGGTGGGAAATAAATTAGAGAAGAGGTGATGACTAAAGAACAGATGTAACAATTCTCACACTAGGGAAGATTGAGGTTATTTTCCAATATTTACTTATTAAATTAAGAACTTAAAACTTTAATAATATGAAAAGATGATTTATTATCTATGTTTGATGTCAAGTTTATGTGTATACCATGATAATTAAGTTGTTTAATTATATTTTGAATGTAAGTTACTAAAACATTGTGCAATGTGCAATTTGACTGGCCCATTGCAAGATGGTTAATTTATTTGTTAAATGTAACAATTTATTGCATAGCACTGAGTGCCTTTGGTGTTTTTAGGCCTATATTTAACTTTGACCTTACAAATGCTGCTACTCTCTGCCATGTTTATTTTGGCAGAAAACTTAGCATATTCAGCACTTCACAATAGCAGACATATGTGTATGCTTCTGTAAACATCACGAAACAATCAGAAAACAAACTTTATTGTGATAAAGTACTTCTGTCTATTTTATTGAAAAGTCATTATTTTTCAAAGCCGCTAATCTGCAGGAAGCTCGGATTGGTATACAGGTAACAAATTGAGTATTGTTGTAACATTTCTGTTGTTCTCAAGTACTATTGTAGGTCTTGTAAGTGATATAATATGGTAGTTATTTTATGGTAAAAACACAAGTTTCCTTTAAACATATTATTAATCAAAATTTAACACTTAAATAATCAGTGCTGCTCATGCTGAAAGTATGGTGTATAGAAATGTGTTAAACTTACCAAACATCAGGTGTAATTTGAGTTCAGTTTCTATAAAAGAAGTACAATAAAATATAATTACATAATTCTACCAGCAAAATATTTGTGATGTGTTTTAATACAATATTATTTTCAGAAAAGAAAAACAATACAGAAATGTATATTTCAAGTAAATGTAAAATATATATATACTTTTTCTGCAATTTCCAGACCTAAAAACACAATTGGATTACAATTTATATATATATATATATATTTAGTCAGTTATTCTGTTAATATCTTGTGTGAGTGTAGTGTTTTTAAGTTATTTTAATTGTATTTTAAATAGTTTTTGTTGCTGTATGTGGTTGATATGATAACATATCATTTCAGGATTTGAAAGGACAAATCCTGGCTTAAAAGCTATTTGGGAAGATGCAAGACGAAGAAAGCTTGACAATGGTGAATCTTCAAAACTAACCCCTCAGCAATCACAAGGTGAAGATTTTATCAAGTCTGAGCATTAGATGTTTTCAGTTTTGATCATGTAAAGCATTTGTTTTCTATGTTTGCTACACTACAGCCTTTTGATGTTTATAAATATTTTTTTTTATCAGAGAATTAATCTTTGCATAGGAAAATTTTTTAAGAAATAAAGCACACAAAAACTGGCTCTTACTCACATTAATTGATATTAAGAAAGCATATAGGATATATGAAAAAAGAGAAAGAAGATGCAAAGAAATATAATGCTCATTTGAATAACATTTTCTATCCTCATCTTCTCTGGGATAATGAGAGCTGGTACTTTACAAAATTCTAGTTCTCTGATGGTTATTTTGTAAAATTTTATCTCAATTATTAAGCAAATATGTTTAATATTTCAGTAAGTGACTGTTTATAGCCGGTAGTTTTGCAAAAGAGTCAGCTGTATCCTTTTTTTAATTTTTGTCAAAATTGTGGATAGTTAATTTTATTGATTGTATAGTGCTGGATCCAAAGAAGTTCAAACTGATACAAAAACTTATTTTTTTTTTATTCATAAGTATATACTTTTAATGCTTATTATCAGTTTGATTCTTTAACGGTTTGATGTACTAAACGAACAGTTAATTTTTGACCAAAATAGCTGCTGTGTGGACTTATGTTATCAAATATATCTATTTGTTTTAATTTTAGAATTTAATCAAAAGAAATGCCAAACTGAGCTTAAATGTTAATAACTGAGTGTGAAAATTGTTTGAAAATTTTAAAATATAATTTTCTTTTAACTTGTATATAGAGCGTGAAAATGTTAAGGAATCAGAGAGTGCCATTCTTCTAAAGCAAAAATTGTGGAAACTTGTACAGAATGTTCCAATGTAAGTGTTTTCAAAACATCTGGTACATCCTGACATTAAAAATAAGATTTTCATGCTGTATAGGTTTCAGTCAGAATAACTGGAAACTTTCATACCATATATTTTTTAAAAAGTTTTTACAATTTGTACCTGTGCTTACACCTTAAATATACAGTGTCAAACTTAGAAAACATTTTACTACTTTGTTCATAGTTTAAGAAAAATAAACACAAATAATTCACACATTTTATATTTAAAAAAAAAACCATCAAGTACATTTTATGCAGTTTTTCTTTAATTATTTTAAAAGACCCCCCCCTTAGTGGCACAGTGGTATGTCAATGGGCTTATACTAGAAACCAGGTTTCAATACCCATGCTGGACAGTGCACAGATAGCCCTTTGTGTAGCTTTGTGTTTAATAACAACAACATCAAATTGTTTTAAAATTAAAAGTAGAAATTGAAAATTGTGTTACTGTTTTGTATTTTCTGGGAAGGTAAAATACTGTTCTATTTTGTAATATTATGAGTATTTCTACAGTCACAAATTTGTTTTTACCATTAAAAACATTTTAAAGCTAATTATCAGTTGGGTCTGGCATAGCCTGCTAGTGAGTGTCCTCAGCTCGCAATCTTCAAGTTGTGGGATCCAAATCATGCTCGCCTTTCAGCCATGGGGTGTTAGAATATGACGATCAGTCCCACTGTTTATTGATATATAGTAGCCCAAGAGTTTACAGTGAGTAGTGTTGACTAGCTGCTTTCCTTCTAATCTGTCATTTCGAAATTAAAGGATGACTAGTACAGATAGCCCTCAAGAAGTTTTTTATTTGATAATTTATAGTTTATGTTGTTTTTGAGTAAGATCAAGAAACTACAATAACCTAATAACTGTTGAAAATAAAATATTTATTATTTAAGTTACTCTTCATACAAAAGTAAAAGTATATACTGGTTCACATGGGACTTGTGCTGTGGTTACGTTTTTGTTTTTCTTGGCTACATTTCTTTTCTATTAGACAAAATAATCTTCAAAAGTATATTTATGTAGATCAAACAAGTATAAAATATCAAACAAATGGAACATCTTAAAAATGATATAAAATTACAGATTAGTTTTACTAAGGTCTACTGGTGTTTTCTACAACAATGGATACATTATTTGATAACAATATTGTAATAATTTTTGTTAGACATGATAATACAGAAGTATGTACATTTTATTACATATAAAGTACTGCATTTCAAAGTTGAATTTGTAGACAGGAGATGGGACAATTCTCATCAGGACTTTCATTATTATTTTGGCTGTTGTATTGCACAGCTAGAGGAGAATAATGTTTTATTTTTAATTTCTCGATTTGAATTTTTTTTCAAGTTTCAAAACGTTTTTTGTTTAACTTTCAAAGACAATAAATAAGGAATTATATCCATTTTTTTCTAGTTTTAACCCTATCACTACGGGTCATGGGTCAAAGGCCATGTTATCATGTTTGTTGACTTGCATTCAAAATTTTATTGAAATACTATTTTATGAATTTTGTTAATAAGTTTGGTATCAAACTGTAGATTATGATTAAAATTTAAGTAATATATATTATTCAATTTCTTAATTTAAAAGTAAATATTAAACAAACATAGTTAAACATCGATTTTTGTGTGTCACATGAGATGTTGAATGCAGCACTGGTTCAAATTAGATGTTTTTATGTCAAACTACAAAGTATATACTTTTGTATGAATTATGAACTCAAACTACCGATATTAACAAGCTAGAATATAAAATAAGAACCTTCTGTCTTTTCTATTTGCTGAGATATTGCTCATGTACTGAATCAAATACAGTGGTCCCGCTCACCTCTTTCCATTTTTGGAAATGGTGCATTATATACATTTACTTGTGTATATTACATGTGTATAACCAATTGAAAGCTCAGTATGTCCCCCTAGTGGCTTTCTCAGCCAATTTCACGTGTTAAAACGCCATCTAGGTAGGTTGTATCTTTAGTCTGCTTGAAATTTCTTATTTTTTTAGACCGAAATACAGCTTAGTTACTAAACTTGATAAGTTATAGTGGAATTCTGTGGTATTAATATAGTATTTTATGATATTTTACTTATTCCAATGTATATATAAAACCTAAAAAAATTATTTCGTTTCACATCCTACATGTGTGGAATTTCTTAAGGCTTAGCAAGCTACAAGAAGCAACAACCGAGTACAAAGGTCATAACAAGAAGAGATAATTGTTTGCTTTACTTCTTCATTTACTGTTCTCTGTGTTAAAAAAAATAAGTTTAAGAACTTATTTGTAAATAGTAATAATGTATATACATATTTAATAATTGAAATGTGACTGTATTTTACAAAGTACTAGTCCATTAAAACACAGCCAAGACAAGTTACTTTGCACAGACCAAAGGTCAGTTTTTATATATTATTGGATATGGAAACATGAGTGCACGTGTGTCGAATCATTGTAACTTCTGTATCCTAAGTGAGGCACGACTGGAAGGTCAATATAATAAATATATATAAATGTATAATGTTATGAGATTTGAGCTATTTAGACTAAACATATGTATTTTTGTGTTATAATTTGTGTTCATTCTAGAACAAAAAAGCATAATTTATATTTATTTCCTAATTTTTTATGGTGGTTATGAAGTCGGTCAAATTGACAGACCCCGTATAGTTAGGGTAGAAAAAATAACAGACAAATTATAAAGTTTTACTGAAACAAACATTTAAAATGTATTTAGGAGGTTTCAGAGATTACACAAATAATATTTGAGATGAAGAATAGTTTTTTAATCAGGACATGAAAATCACTTCGCACTCGGACTAGTAATGAAACAGACACAAATCTTTAGTAAAAATACTTCATTAAAAAAATCTGACTTTTTGTGTACAAAAGAGTTGGAAGAATTACTAAAAGTATACCAAATTTTGTGAAGATAAACATACAGCATTAAAAGTTATAAATACTTAATATGTGCAAATGTGTATACAAACTAATTTATTTTAAACCGAGCCCATTGTGAAAGGGTTAACAGATGTTACGAGATGTTTACCTACTTCTAATGAGATATTTTAAAGAATACATAATAACAGTAAAGATGATTCCTTTATGCAGATTTCTTTTTTTTAATATAAAGGCATATTCTGTTGTCATAATATTTAGTTGTTTGTAAAACTAGAAGTTAGAAAAAGTTACAAAAGCTTCAACACACATAATTATAGAGAAGGAGCCTTATACTTAACAAAATATTTTGAGTAAAATCATACAAGATATATGGTAGATCCATACAGTAACTGATTCTTAACAATTGTTATTTACAATTGAAATGTTAACTAAAACAGTCTGTTGGAATTAAAGAAGCTATGAATCATTAGATGATATAATTTTATGGGTTATAAAATTGGCTGTTTCTGAGATGATAACTCACTTCTTCACTAAGAAAAGCTATCTTCCTTGTGTGTCTGCCTTGCATGACATTAGCCTTGAGGCAACTTCCCCTTAATTTCTTGTTTTATGTGAACTGCACTGGTGCATGATAACATTGTCATGGAACAAAAAACTCTCCAGCAGTAGGAGGATGACACAGTCTCCATGTGTAGTAACTATGCAGTTTCATTATTCTCCTTGGCATTGTATTGAGTACATTTGTTTAAAACTTCTTGTTTGAGCTCAATTTGTTGAGATTTGCATTGTTAGCAAAAGTTTCATTTTTATTTTTTTGGTTTTTGTTACTAAAGATTTAATTTTTTTATCATGAATTTTCAAATGACAGTGACTTATGCTTGGTGCTGTGCGGGTGATTTTATTCACACACACAGGCCTTATTTCTACTATGACTTCTGGAGGCTTGCTAACTGTTGGGAATGTTGCAGCCATTGTTCAGTGTGTTGTGGATTACCACATACTTACTGGATCTCTTACTCCCAACCCATCAACCGAAATTCTTTCTCCTCAGTCGCGATAGATCTATTGGACTACGAATTTAACCAGATTTGCTTTTGGTAGTGCTTTACCATTCATGGAACGATCTTAACTTTCCAATCTCATTGTGGACTTCATTCTTAGGTATATTTGTTTTCTTGTCTTTTGCTTTTATCCTTTTATATTTCTCAATTTTTAATCCATAATCCCAGTTCTTGGAGTTTACTTTGTCTTTCCTCCATGCTTGTTATTATGATTTATACTATTTCCTTTCTCTAAGAGCTTTTTGTTTATTATCACACACAAAAGCCTTGTTCCTTTTGCATTTGTGACTCTTTTCTTGTCTTGACTTGTCGAATTTCTTCCTTTCCTTTTCTTGATTTCTTCGTTATTTATTTGGCCAGCTTGGGGATCGGGTCTCTTGCCTACTATTTCGCTTTCTGTTTCCTAATTTTCATGTTTTTATCCTTTTCCCACCACCCTCATGTATTTCCTCTCCTACCTTCACCTTTTGTCTTAGGCACTTCATTGTGTACTTCACATGGGTTTTCTGTAGAAGTTCTTTTCCTTCTCTTCTGCCAGCTTATTCATTTTCAATTCTTCTGCACTATTTCTTCTCACTTTGTTCCCTTTATGTTGGGAGTTGTTGGGTCAGATGTATTATGTATTTTAATGAAATTATTTTTGTCAAGTATGTTATAATTCAAAATTTTATATTATCTCAGTTTTATTCCTTTATTTCAAAATAACCTCCAAAACATTAATTAAATATTTTTGTTCACTGTCACTTGACGATCTTGTGATTCAAAATACCTGAACTTTAGAGCCAATTTACAAGAAATAAGTATATGTAATGAAGACGTGATTTGGCAGATGTTTAAAGTACACTATATAGCTTGCTTTCATGTAACTCGAGTCAAAATCCTAGAATTTGTGCCTGAGGAAAGTGTAAAAATTCTTTTAGTACAAGGTAAGCCAAACCCAGTTCCAAAATAGAAGCTATGTTGCTGAGAGGCAGTTTTAAGTTGAATGACATGCTTATAACCAATATAAAGAGCAGATTTCCTGTGGGAAAGTTGCCAAATTAAAAGTAAATGTAGACCTATACATCCACTTACAAACGAGGCGAAATAAAGCTTAGTCCATTGTTGAGAACAGGGTCCCTAATGCTTGGCTATTTTTTGTTACCTAATATGTATTAGTTTAATAGACAGTTAAATTGAATTTAGGTTTTACTTATATATATATTAGTTAATTATGTATTATTTGTGTTTTAAAATTCCTATTTGAATTGTTTAATTATTTTTAAAAATTTATTCTATACTTTGCCTCGATCAACAGGCATTTTGTTTGGGGCTAAACTGTCTCTCCCCATGGGCACCTGTTGATGTGTGTCAACATAAATAAGATAAAGAAGAAGAAAGGATAATAAAATATCAAAAATAAACTATGAGTGAAAATGTAAAGACATGATATTACACATATCACCCAAAGAAGATATTTTAACCGTATGGTCTTCGGCTATGCTCTCAGAGTGAAGATAATGTTGTTCTCATCATATTTCCTTACAAAAATAAACTATGAGTGAAAATGTAAAGACATGATATTACACATATCACCCAAAGAAGATATTTTAACCGTATGGTCTTCGGCTATGCTCTCAGAGTGAATATAACGTTGTTCTCATCATATTTCCTTACAAAAATAAACTATGAGTGAAAATGTAAAGATATGATATTACACATATCACCCAAAGAAGATATTTTAACCGTATGGTCTTTGGCTATGCTCTCAGAGTGAATATAACATTGTTCTCATCATATTTCCTTACAAAAATAAAAATAGTGGATGAAATTGTTTAAAATTTGACAAGAATGTCTAAAGTTTTTTTAAGGTAAACATTTATATTTTATTTTCTCTAGTATACCACTAACTATATATATTATCATCAACATACAATGCAATGAAATGTTTGAAATTAACAAATGGAAATATGTAGATACCTTTCAAGTCTTCATAGAAATTCACTAGAATAGTCTTCTTTGTGTCATATATGTAACTTCACATCTTTATCTTTTCACTTATAGTCTGTTTTTAATTTTCCTTTCAAATTCTTTGTCATTTAATATTTATGATGATATGTCGACTGATGCCCGTGGGGCTTCATGAAGTTATTTTGGCAGACTCTGCACAGATACTCATTGCAAAAACAAGATGGTGCTTATAAATGTGATGCCTCTTGTCTTATATATACGGTGTTTATAAGCTTTCACAATCCTGTCGACAACAAGTTAAACTTATAAAAATCATTAAACCTTTCAAGAATGCATTTTAAAACACAAATAATACATAATACATTAAAATATAAAAGTAAATCCTAAATGCAATCCAAGTGTCTATCAAACCAATACATATAAGGTGATAAAAAGTTTCCAAGTTCTACAGACACCCAAATAGAACAATGGACTTGGCTCAATTTCAAACTGTTACATAGCAACACAGCTTCAACTTTGCAAGTGGGTGTGGCTGACCTTAAACTAAGAAAATATTTACAATGGTTTCTTTGAAAGTAATGAAGATAATAATGTATGAAGGAAGCCTTTAAAGTGCAGACACGGTTTCTTCTCTACCAGCTCTTAAAGTTGAGAAATTGTAACCATGACAGCAAAAACTGAAGTTTTACATGTTGTTTTACATGTTTCTTTTGAAATAAAGGAATATAAACTTAGATAATATAAAACTTTAAATTATAATGTACTTGATAATAATAATTTCATTAAAATACATTGATAGTAAAGTGCTTTAATTAAATTTTGAATGTAATGCAGTATCAATGCAGAAATGAATTTAAAAATGGTGCCAGGGGCAATAGCGTTAAGATTATTCCAAAACATGCATACCTCCGCTGCCACTTGTAGCTCTTATAGCTATTTCTCAATCTCCATCTTCCATTATTTTTTTGCCAACTGAACAATGTCTTCACTTTCTCCAGTCTTTTATATCCCACTCAACTGTTCCTGCAACACATAGAGCTCATTTGCCTCTTCTCCCTCCTAACATTCTGGAAGAAGAGTATCCCTGCTCGAAATGTGATGTAGTGTTCCATGGGTGTGCCCCTTTGGAGCCCTTACCATCAGATGTCACACTCCTTTGGTCACTTTCTGAAGGGAGTTCATGTAGGTAACATTTTGCACTGGCCCCTCCACCAATTCAGTGTAGGATTCTACTTTTCTGTGTGTGGAGTTGAGTTATTTTCTTGGAAGTTAACATTTTCCTAATCTCAAAACATATTTCTGATGGATACTCTCCTCTTCACACATTCCCACCCATCCTTCCCACTTCTGGTGCACATTTTCATCTTTCCTTAAAGAATGAGATCATCACAAATACAAGTGCAAAGAAGTTGTGTTGTCCTCCTACTGGTGGAGGGCTTTTGTCGCATGTATACCAAATTAAAAAATGGTCTGAAGTTCATCAGCATGATGTTATCTTCAAATATTTAATAACGTTTAGATTTATAAATGTTATTCAAATATATAAATATATATCATGAAGAGTTTAAGAGGACAAGAAAATGTTTAACTGTTTTTATGTGAAGAGATAATGCTTTTACTGAGCTTTATCAAAACATGTTATCCAGTTATCAATGTAAAGAACACATGAAAGTTTCCAGACAGGTATTTTGTTTTGTCATGGTCTATCTTTAGCATTAAGCATGTAGCATTAAGACAATTAGAACATAAAATTGTTGATAACTATGATACAGTACTATCTATAAACCAATATATACTGTAATCTCCTGTAAACTGTGGTATATTAATTATTTCTATAAACTATAGTACAGTATTTTCTATAAGTTAGGGTACTGTACTTCTTTCTATAAACTAAGGTACACTACTTATTTCTCTAAACTGTGGTACACTACTTCATGTGTATAAATTGTGGTACAGTATTTCTTTCTATAAACTATAGTACACTACTTATTTCTCTAAACTGTGGTACACTACTTCATCTGTATAAATTGTGGTACAGTATTTCTTTCTATAAACTAAGGTACACTACTTATTTCTATAAACTGTGGTACACTACTTCATGTGTATAAATTGTGGTACAGTATTTCTTTCTATAAACTATAGTACACTACTTATTTCTCTAAACTGTGGTACACTACTTCATCTGTATAAATTGTGGTACAGTATTTCTTTCTATAAACTAAGGTACACTACTTATTTCTCTAAACTATGGTACACTACTTCATCTGTATAGCTATAAACTAGAGTACAGTACTTCTTCCCATATACTAGGGTAAGGTGCTTTTTTCTGTAAACTTGGGTTCAGGATTTTCGTCTATAAACATCATTCAAAATTTTGTAATTTTCAAAATGGCTAAAACTGAGAAAACATAAAAAATGTATTAGATTTAAGTAATTAAAGCGAGGAACAATTTTTTTTTAACAGAATGAGAATAGAAAGTTAATGTTTTGAAAACTGCGTTGTTTTAAGAATGTAAAAGTATTTTGCTGAAACTGAGATTTGAAAACATATAGTGTTGAGAAATATTACAAATTGTCTGCTTCTAATGCATTCAGTATGGAATAAATGTAAGAATATAATGTAAATTTCCAGTGTTTATTTATTTTCAAGAAGTGTTTTCTTGGTATTTAAGTTACACTGTTTTATTGCATACTGTTTATGCTCATATTTTTAGAATAATTTTTTATAATTTTCATATAATTTTCATAGTTATTTAAAGGTGATAATTTTCTTTGAATCAGTAAGCATCAAAAGTAATAATATATTTTATTTCTTAAAAACAGCAATGAAGTAAAGAAAAGTGATCTCACAATCATCTCTTCAGGAAGTAATTCTTCACTTAACATAAATAGTTCACCTTCAGAAAGTCCTAATCTCCATGCATCTTCTGTAGAAGGTATGTATGTATTTTCTTGATGGATAATCAGTAGAAATATGAGAAGTTGATTTGAATGATGATATTGACTCATAATATAAGATGCATTAATCCTTTCTTAATTTGTTTGTGTTGAACACAGCTCGGTGCATCCTTTCTTTATCTATGAGAATTTTTATTCATTCTATTAACACAAGTGAAAACATAGAGCATTGTTAAAATTTTCTTATGATGTATGTCAAAAGCCTGCCTCTTAAACAGCTGTCTCCTGTGTTTTTACCTGGAAATTTCTTTTTTAAGTCAACTGTTTTGTTGATTGGCAGTAGGTAATTCTCATTTATTTTATACTGTTGGTTCTTCTTTTGTTCTTGACTTGTTTTAGTTATCTGATGTTTTTCTTTTCATTGTAGGTTCTGCTCTCGGTATTGACTTATTGTAGTTTCCTTCTGTGTTTTTTACTCTAGGATCCTGCTCTCTCTATTGACTTATTGTAGTTTCCTTCTGTGTTTTTTACTCTAGGATCCTGCTCTCTCTATTGACTTATTGTAGTTTCTCTCTGTGTTTTTACTCAAGGATCCTGCTCTATCTCTCTATAGACTTATTGTAGTTTCTTTCTGTGTTTTTTACTCTAGGACCCTGCTGTATCTCTCTATAGACTTATTGTAGTTTCTCTCTGTGTTTTTACTCTAGGATCCTGCTCTATCTCTCTATTGACTTATTGTAGTTTCTTTCTGTGTTTTTTACTCTAGGTTCTGTTCTCTGTGTATAGACTTATTGTAGTTTATTTCTGTGTTTGTTTACTCTAGGATCCTGCTCTATCTCTCTATAGACTTATTGTAGTTTGTTTCTGTGTTTGTTTACTCTAGGTCCTGCTCTATCTCTCTATTGACGTATTGTAGTTTCTTTCTGTGTTTTTTGCTCTAGGATCCTGCTCTATCTCTCTATAGACTTATTGTAGTTTCTTTCTGTGTTTTTTAGTCTAGGATCCTGCTCTATCTCTCTATAGACTTATTGTAGTTTCTCTCTGTGTTTTTTACTCTAGGATCCTGCTCTCTCCATTGATTTGTTGTAGTTTTCTGCTGTTTTCCTTTTTACTTCAGGCACTATCTTAATTCTCAAAAAGTTCATTGAATTGTTGGAGAAGGTTCAGAGAAGAGTCACCTGGGATGGTGAGATTGCCCTATAAGGAAAGACTAAAATTTCTAAACTTGTTTTCTCTGGAAAAGAGAAGTGTCACATGGGATTTGATTGTGGTGTTTAAGATTATTAATGGTATTGATAATATAGATCCATCAAACTTTTTTGTGTTTAGCAGTGAAAACAATAGGACAAGGGGTCATAAATTCAAATTTTGGGAGCATAGGAGCTGTCTGTACTTTAGACAATATTACTTTTCAAACAGGGTGGTGGGGGCAGAAATTTTAACTGAGTTCAAGGAAAGATTGGATGAATACATGAATAGTAAGAGGTGGTTATAGTTAGGAGCTGGAAGGGACATCCTTGATGGGTTAATAAGCTCCTTTTTGTCCCTTTAAAATTTTATGAAATTGTTCTATGTTAATGCTATTTTTGTTTCTTCAATGCTGGATCCTGCTCTTGGTATTGACTTGTTCTAGTTTTCTTCTGTTTTTTTACTCTAGGTGCTTGTCTTAATATTGGATTGTTCTAGTTCTTTCCTGTTTTTCCTTTTACTCCAGTTTCTGCTCTTGGTGTTAACTTGTTCTAGTTATCTGCTGTTTCTGTTTTCACTCCAGGTCCTACTCTTGGTATTAACTTGTTCTAGTTATCTGCTGTTTCTGTTTTCACTCCAGGTCCTACTCTTGGTATTAACTTGTTCTAGTTAACTGCTGTTTCTGTTTTCACTCCAGGTCCTACTCTTGATATTAACTTGTTCTAGTTATCTGCTGTTTCTGTTTTCACTCCATGTTCTACTCTTGGTATTAACTCGTTCTAGTTAACTGCTGTTTCTGTTTTCACTCCATGTTCTACTCTTGGTATTAATTTGTTCTAGTTAACTGCTGTTTCTGTTTTTACTCTAGGTACTGCTCTTGGCATTTGTAATTCTTAGTAAATTTCAGCATGATGAGTGTATTGGCTTTTCATTGTTGAATTCCTATTGAAAATTATGTTTATTTATCGAACTAATAATATTTTACCATTCATTATTTTTTTTTAACCACAGTAACTATAAACATAATGGACTGGGGTAAATTTCTCATGACTATGTTCCAAGTTTATGTAAAGCTTGGCATTCAGAAATATAAAATATTTCGTTAAGTCTGATGGTTTTATAGTATATAAATGTCTTAGAATGCACACAGTTTATGCAGTTATAGCACACTGTTTGTTTGTTGGATGTCACCCGAAGCCTTGCAAGGGCTATGTACTCTAGATGTCCCTAATTTTAAAGTGACTGACTAGTGGGAAGGCAACTAGTGAATGCTACATATAATGTTATACCTTGGGCTACTCTTTGCAGATCATATAGTTGGATTTGACCATCAGTGTTATAATGTGATAATATGATGCAAACTGAGGAACATCTGCTGTTGCTGCACGATTTGACATTCTAACCACTGTTCACCCCTCTTAGTTATAGAAATTAAGGTTACTAAAGATGGAGTTATTACATAATATCCAAAGCCTACTAGACAGTAAACATTAGCTAGTAATAAAGAAAGGGAGAATTTAGGTTATATGCATAGAAATATTGAGTACAAATAAAAACAGATCATCTGTTCTCTCTATAACATTTTAATTACATTTTGTTTGTAATATTGTGAATTTCTCTTCAAAACTAAACATTTTTAGTGCAATTTATATGTACCTTAAAAAGGGGAAAACAGAATAAAAAATTAGTATTGTACAAAATATAAAAAAACAAAGAACTAAAGAAGGACTGCAAAATTAGCCTTTGATTTAAAAACTAATAAGAGTTAACTTTATGTAATTTATTGTTATCCCCTCCTGGTGGTCATCAGGGGACCCAAGTTAAGCAATAAAAATGTGGTCGTATATTCCTGCCTGTGTTTGTTGTTTTATTTAATTAACTGAAAAGAAGCATGCAATGCTTAAAATATCACCACCTCTGCATCTAGGAGTTACCAAATATGCATTGTTTCCACCTCCTAACAGTGAGATCCTACAACTTTCTCTGTCCCTGATGGTTAGAATATGAAAGTTAACAAAAAAGTATATGTTAATACAGTCATGATTAAACAAAATGTAATGTACTTGGAAATTTTAGTATAGCTATACAGCAAACATTGGATTAATTTTATGTATTTGTTGTGTTCAGTTTTTTGTAAGGAATAACCTAAGTCCAGAGAACTATTTGCTTGGTATTTATTTTTAATCAAAACACTGACTGCTATTATTTTTGCTAACATATTGTTTCAAATCATTTCAGAAATGCTGAGCCTTATAGAATCTGATTGTAATTTTTTAACATTTTCACTTTTGTGAAGATGTATTTCAGGAACTCCTTGAACTAACTGTACTGTTTATTCATAGTTAATGTAAAATTTTTAATCATTTAAATTTGTTTTAAATATCTCACTAGGTAAGTAATAATTTCAGTGACTAGAAAAGAAATTTATTACTGTAAAACGATTTATATTAATAATTGAAAGCTATATAAGAACTTAGGGAAAAAACGTTTTATACAAAATTGAAGTTATATTTTTTATTTTAAGGCCTTCAGTATGTTAACTTACATTAATCTAATGATTTTGTGTTCATATTTACTTAAAAGATTTGACGACTTCACCTGTGCTAAGGGAAAATGAACATCAAACAGATGTTGATGTAAAAGAAGAAAAGGCAGATGAAATTTCCTTTAGTCAGTGTTCTAATCTTTGTAAGTTTCCTTTATTTGTTTATATATTAACCCCTTGTTCACAGGCTTGGTCAGTTTGACTAATCCTGTAACTGTGAAGCTTTACATAATAATGTTTACTGTAATTTTGAATTTACTTCATGTTTTTTCATAAAATGTAGCAAGCTTTCTATTAACTCTTTCAAGACGGGTCACGGGTGAAAGGCCATGTCATCTCGTTTGTTGACTCGCATTCAAAATTTTATTGAACTACTGTTTCATGAACTTATGTCAATAGGTTTGGTATCAAACTGTGGATTTTAATTTAAAAGTAAATATTGAAAAACACAGATAAACATTGATTTTTATAAATGTATAATGTTATGAGATTTAAGCTATTTAGTTTAAATATTTGTTTTTGTGTTATACCATATGACTTTTAGTATTATCAAAAGGATGTAATATTTGACTTATTAGAATTTTTGTTTTCAATACTTAAAGTGTTTTTAGAAGAAGCATTAAACATAACAAATATTAGTGAAATGTTTTGTTTTTCCTTTTTTGAAATTGATCCTGTAAATGTGTGTAGTAGTGTTATCTGATCTTTTTTTTTTTAATATTATGTATATAGTGGATAGTTGTGACTTGGAGTTAGTGGAAACTATAGCTGGCCTTGCAGAGAATGATTATGGCTCTGAGGACATGGATAGCATTTTGAGTACCCAACCACTTAAACAGAATGATGAAAGTGAAGCAGATGATGATGATCTTGTGACTCTAGAAATGTCTCAGAGATTCTGGGAGGATGAGAATTTGAAGCAACTCAAGCAAAGTTCACAAAAGTTAGATGAAAATCCTGTATCAAATGGTTAGTTTAGTTTTTCTTTTTATTATTTTCTTTGGGCCTAGTATTTATTTATAGACCATTAACAAAATAGTTTATACTAATGCTAATTCTAAACAGTACTGGAAATATGAAATGTACTGTCACAGGAGAAAGCATTGTTTAATGTAGACATGAATGTCTAGTAAGATGTGTAGATATACAATAGGCTGAACTGTAATAAAAGCAAACAATTATGTAGCAGTGTGCTTCAGTATTTAGTGTGTGTGCTCTGTTTATAGAATATTGCTTGGTCAATTTGCTTCCAAAGAGTGTAGTTATGAAGTATATGGAATGACCTTCTAAATATCTTGTTGCACATCTCACAACTAAACCAGGTTGCTCAACTGCATTTTGACCTTCTCTACATTCTTGTAGATCCAAATTTCCTCTGTGTTGCTCATATTTGAACTCTGGGCAGGCCATAGCAAGAGTTCCAATGTTTCAATTGCCTATTTCCTCACCAGATAGTGTTTTCCTAATTGGCCATATACTCAGGAACATTATCTTGGTGAAACACACACTACCAGCCAATTAGGAATGTTCTTGTGCGAACGTAGTAGTGGAATTTGGTTTGTTTGTACTTTGCTTTTGTCACTAAATCGTCAGTTTTTACTGTGTCGTCAACACTGTTGGAGGAGGTGTAACCCTAAAGCTCTATTGAGCTACCCCCCATGCTTTATCTGTTGTACATTGGTAGAGGTACCATTTCTCTTTCTTTTTTAAAATACAGTACTATTGATTATAAATGAAGAACCTGAGCTTGGCCTCATCTGTAAACAACACCCACTGTCAGGCCTGCTCATCCCACTACCAATTTTAACCATTTTGTTTGTTTGCCTCTTCACAGCAAAAGTGCCCTTGCAATTACATCTGTGTTGAGGTCTCACTGATCCAACTTGTCATTTTTGGGATGACTTAGACATTTGTACTTGAAGCCAGGTCATGGACCAGACCTTTACTGGAATGACATATCTTGTAGGAAATATATTCTGAGATGCTTGATACCACTGGCAGAAAGTTTGGGCTTTATCCCATGTTTAGAGTTGTTGTTAACAGTGTTAATTTCCTTTTTGAAAGCCACAAGTTTTTAACAGACATAATTGAAAAGGTGATATTCATGGCTTAGTTGGTGCAATACTTTCTGTTTGGTTGGATGACAGTTAAACAGTGTACATGCATGACTGTACTCTGGTGTAGTTCATTTTCACAAAATAAAGTGGTGGTATTTCTTTAGTATTTACTACATTTTTTTCTCACTATTTCACAATTGTTTCAACTACTGTATATATACATAGTTTCAGACATAAATATTAACTTCAGGTACTGAATCTTTTTTTAAATTTAATATTATAAGTAATTTTACAAATAGTAAACATTTCTGAAAGTCATATCCAGTTATGAGTGATAATAAAAGCTGTTCCCTTGATATTATTGTCATGTACTTGTTGTAAATATTAATTTTTGTAATAATTCACAAGTTAGGAGGAAAAAAAGTACAATTCAGTTACTCAATCACCTACACTTGGATCAGCCTTCTCTCGTCTGTCTGCAAGCTATGGAACTTATAGTCACTAGGATTCGTGCCTATTCAACTCATTCTTTATGTGAGGTATAGTGTTTGGTGATCATGACTTTATGGGGACTGTTTATTACTTTGGGCCACACACATATGCACGTCCTCTGTTGGTCTTTGTGTGACCACAATAATTCTCCTGTCCCTTCTTCAATTCTTGTACTTGTATGAGTGGCTGGACTGATCCAATTATCACCATCTGTGTTCCATTACCTCCTCCCAAACCAGACCTACACCTCTTCACCTATCCTGGGGAACATCTCTGAATGACAGTTTTACTTCTGACACATGGACCCAGAACAAGTCCTCTCTCTGTAACCATGCACTCGAACTTTTGGTAGACTGTCAGGCATGATGCCATTATTACCACTCCTAGTAGATCATTTTGTTATGTTCCATTCCAAAAACTCCTTGGTTTTTCCTAAATTAACAGCTAGAGGGGAATCTGATCCAGAACCCCTTGCTTTCTAACCCTGGACCTTCCTTACTGAGTCAATTCTTGCCTGTAGATGGTTTCTTCTCCCCCAGTTTCCATTAGAGGTGCAGTCTTGGAGACTCCACTCAATGTTGCCTAGTATGTTTCCTCCCATGTCCTCTTCATCTCATTGTGGTTCTTCCTTATCCATAGACATACTTGCCCTGTTCACATGCTCAACTGGGTCCTCAGTGTCATCTTGCACACTCTTACCCATGTCTCTTTCAGCCATAGGCAGTTTCCAACTTGTACCACTTCCTCTTCTGACATATTCCTTGTACTTCTTGCTTGTGGTCACTGTCATTCAGGTCTTTTTGCTAGCAACTGATCCCATAACCTTTCCATTATTTTTATATTATTATTTCTATAGATCCTTCCTCCCTCAGTCTTCAACTGCTTGGGGAGGAGACCTCTCCCTTCCTTCTATTGTCATTTGGACCCAGACAGACTTTTGTGCCCTGTTCATATTGTTTGTTACTATTTAGCTCATACCCCTCACTTTCTGGGTTTCTATCTTCCATTCCACATTCTCTGGCATTCCTCTAGGAACAAATCTTCTTTTACCTTTATCAGTAGAGTCAGCCAAAACCCTTGGTCTACTCCTCATAGGGGGTTGTTGCTCGCGGGTTGTCCAATTTTGTTCCATCATATTTGTTACCTCTCTCATTCATTCTCTTGCTATTTGTTTCTGACAGCTGCTGGATGAGATCCTTCAAGCTGGCATGTGGACTATCTTGCATACTTTGTCACCCACTCTCTTCATTATCTGGCTGTCTCTTTTTGCCATCTTACTGTTTATCCACCATCTTTAGACAGGTGAGTATATTTCTCTTTGGTTTATAGCATTTGCTTAAAGGATCCCAACAGTTAGCTAGTGGTGCATCCGAGGGTACACTTATTTCCCAAAATTTTGCATTGAGCCAAGATAATGGAAAGCACAAATACCATCCATCCTGGCTCGATATATGCCCACTGTTGAGATGGGGGTGTTCTGCAAGATGGGGTATCCTTGTGGTATATCCTGATATCTGTCTGCTGTCTGATATAGACTGCACCTATTCCATGGGGTGCTTTGCCTGCTTCCCTGGCTCATGCTTTCTGGCTTTTTAAAATAGATTTACATGGTCACCCGTTGCACTGTCTCCAGTAAACGACCTTTTAAGCTGCAACAGGACTGATAGGGATCCATCATTTTCTCCCCTCCATGAACTCATCCCCCCTTTTTCTTCAAGTGGAGCAAGAGAGACACCAGTTTCTAGTTGCTGGGTTGGGGGACCGTGGAGAACCCTCATTGATTGAGACCTAACCATCGGTGCTAGAACATGGGGTTCCATTCAGTGTGAAGTGGGATGGTGGTGACATTGTCAGTGTAGTGCAGGTCACTCCTCACATATTTATACCAACATCATTCCAGAAGCACTTCATATTATAATGTGCCCTCCTCCTGCAGCCTGCAACTTTCCAGTATAGTTCAGGTGAGCACATTCCAAGATGTGTGCCCTTCTCCTGCAGTCGTGTCTGTTCAGTAGAGATGGAACTCTAAATAAATGTAATGATAAAGTGGAAAAGTTAGTACTAAGTCAATATGAAAAACCTGTTAAATTTACAATTTACAAGAACGTCAGACTTGTGTAGTCCTTTTAGCATCCAGTAATAAGAATATGAATACAGAACGAAAACAGAATCATTAAAGTGAATTGTTTCCACTTCTAATGCCTTTAATTTAACATAACAGGAAAGGAAATATTTTTATTTATTGGCATCAAATAAGATAGATAAAACATTAGTACAATGCATCTCTTGTCAATAGAATATAATGGAAATTTAGTTTGTAATACAATTAAAATAGATTCAATGTTTCTTAAAGAGATATTCAGGTATTCAATAAAATATTCTCAACAAAACTAATTAATGACCATTTTGTATAAAAATAATATCAATACATATAGCTTTAAACCTAATCTAATGATCAACATGCTATTTTATAAACACAAGAAAAAATTTTTGTTGTAAAATTGTGTTCCTTACTTTTGGGCAATGGGTTCATAATAAGAATGATAAGTGGTCAACTCATCAAATCCTGCTATTCCTTAAAGCAGACCAAGTGCTGACAGTGTGTGTGATGCTCACTAGCTTCTTTTCCCCTTGTCTGATGCTTCAAAATTAGGGATGACTAATGCAATTTCGAAACATACTTACCTCTACTGCCACTTATACCTATTACTCGACTGCTTTGCCCATCTAAGCAGTAATCTGATTTTTTCTCGCTTGTTCCAGTCTTTTATACCCCACTCAACTACCCTTGGTGATAATTGTCTTGTAATACTCTCCAATGTGCCCTTTATCTTGGTACTGTATATAAACACCTCATTCAGATAATTTTATCACTTTTTCTCGACAAAGCGTCACTAATGGGTTTTTCAGTATTATGATTGTTTGGAGATACTTTGAACATTATCGTGTTATCTAGTTGATTTCATAATTGTAATAATAATTTTCAACAAATTTCGTCATCCAACTCGCAAGTCAATTATTATTTACGGGGCAGAGGCAAATAGGGTCTCTGCTTTCCCCTCTCTGATATCTAGCATTGCACAACAATTGGGGGGGAGGGGGTCACTCTCAGTTGAGACTGCCAGTGATCTTATTCATAGTGAGATGGAAACATATATTCAGATCTATGGTGGTCCTTTGGGTGGCTCTGAGGCTGCAATTGAGGGCAATCCTCAATATTTTGGGGAGACTTTAGATTTGCTTTTTCCTGTACCTTCCTTTAGTCTGTTGGATTTTAAGCCCCCCTGTGAGTCAGTGGTAAATTTATGGACTCGCAGCACTGGGGTCCGATTCCATTGGGTGGATGCAGCATATGGCCCAAAGCTGCTTTGCTCTAACAAAACAACTTACTTTACCTCACAAAATGCTGTTTCAATCAATGATAATCACCACAGTCTTTAAATGACCTATGAAAAAGGAAAAGAATGCCACTTTGGAATAAGCTCTCTTCAATTTGTTTTTCTGCTGTTGGTTCTTCGAGTGTGTGATGTTTTAGGCTTTTACCTGGTTGCTTTTGAGTCTGCAACTTAGTTGATGGCTCAAAGGTCTGGGAGCGAATTTGTTTTTTTCTCCATACATGGATATTGTGGTTCATGCTGGAAGGTTCAGTTCTTAGTTATGTGAAGGGACAGTTAAGCCTTATCTGACACGTTTTTGGACCTTCTTGATTTTGCCTACCACCACCAGGTGGAGGTATTTTTTCCAACTCTCAAATAATACATCTGCTCCTCGAATTTCTGGGCTCTAAGGTGGAATTTGTAGTTTACTTATGTAGGTCTATGTCCCCTGATGGGACAGAGTAAGTCTACAGACTTACACCTTTACTTCAACATTTTCTTTCCTTTCACTTCACTTTGTTAGAAGACTCTCAGGATCACCAGCTTCATTGAGGACAAGCTGGATCCATTGTTAACATGCATGTTATTCCTCCCAGTTGTTGTTGGAGTCTTGAATTTCATCAAATCCTACAGGGGGTCATAGTTCTGCCCCTATTCACGATTCCCAGACCTTAGCTCCTTGGTACATTGGTACTCAAAATAGTGTCTGTCTATATTCATGGTTTCTGCTGCTTAGTCAGATTGCCAGCAACATTGATGATTATTGAATACCTTCAGGAGCTGTGGGTGCTTGGTTCCAAGAATTTCTGGACATGTGGTAATCTTAACCATTTCCTGCAGTTCATTGGGATTTGGAACTTAGTTCTAGAGTTATCTGAGCCTGGTTGAGTTCTTCAGAGTTTTTATTCCTGTTAGTTGTTGGACCTATGAAGACAGGAGATTGATGTCCATTCACCAATCTTCTTTGTCTATATCAATGCCTAGATTCTCCAAGGTTCACAAGTTACTCATTCCTCAATTTCTTTTGATTTTTTTACTGGGATTGTAGATGTCTAACATGGTTATAGGCAGCTCCTATCTGCACTTTGCCTTAGCAAAGGAGTCCCTTCACTATCAGTGTTTGTGGTGCACAAGGGTCAGGTACTGCAGTTCCAGGGGTTTTCCTTTGAACTTGCATAGGCGTAACATAGGTTCTGTTGTATCATACAAGTTTTCTCGTCCACTTCATTCCATTGTACTGTGCACACACCATTCCATGGATCACTGGTTACTGCTGGCAACATCTCATCAATTGGGACTGTGAAATCTATTCTTGCTCCAATTTAATGTCATCAGTCTGAGTAATTTTTATTTTTCATCTCATCTCTCAGTTGGGATCAGCTGTCTACCATCCTGCTCAATACAATAGAATAGGATGCCACACTCTTACTCACTTCTCCTTCTTCCACTGCACAAATGATTCATTTTCTTCAGGGAATGTGGGCCTCACATGAACCTTTCATGCCTTTGGGATGAGAACACAAGTGATCCTTTTAGTGGTCTTTAGGCAACCAGGGATTATACACATCTGTTTCCTGGTTTCCCCAGTTTCCTTATTCGGGATCATTCTTTGATCTCAAGGAGTTGTTAAGTCAGGACACTACTACGATTTGGGTTCCTCTGCTGCCACCTCGTCTAGAGTTCCATTCTATTCACGAATGTCTTGCTTCGGGAATGGAGTACATATATCAACAAGAATTCCAGAGTCTATGTACGGATGACGAGGATTCCCTACACAATGTTTTCCTCGTCCTTGCTCTTCAACGGGCAAAGCCTCATGGTTTGGGCTTCAACCTCAGGCTTCACTCTGACTCATCTGTGGTGGTGTCTTATGTTTCTCATCAAGGAGGCATGTGGTCTAGGACTAGTCTTCTCATATCACCCTTCTACCAGTTGCAATAGGCTCTGTAGAAATCAGGTGTTCCATAAGACCACCTAGGAACTCACCAGGGGGTATTACCATACTGTGCTGGACTGCCACTCATGGACTATCATGAGTAAAACTAAAGGGGATCCTGCCCATTCCTGCTGATCACTGGATTGAATATATCGGGTTCGGTTTGCTTTTAAAAATTTGGGGAACTTGGTTCACTTATTGCACTGTTTCCAGAGCACTGTTTTTCAGGACTCCCCAATGCACATTACTCTCCCCCCCCCCCCCCCCCTAATTTTGGAGAAGTGGATCCCTGAATGTTCGGAACACATCGCTCTATGGCTGCGGGTTGGGATTCAATCAAAAGTATCTATATATGATGCTGTGATCCAACTGCTGTAGCCACCAATGTGGGATATAAGGACCAGGACCCCTTAATTCCAACCTCGAGTGGTGGAACCTCAGTTATCTGGTTGGGGCTGGCCTACATGATGATCACTCATGTATAATTCTATCCTTGATACAGGAATTAAGTTCTGGACATAGTGCAGTTCTCCCACTCTGGTACCGCTCTTATCTTTGTACACCCATGATCTATGCAGACACTTTCTGTATAGATAATGCCCTCACCAGCCCGTCCACCTTCTGAAAGTGGAATTCTAGCTATATGTGACAGCAGAAGCAAGTATGTTTTGGAAGTTAATATTTTCCTAAATTGAAAATGTATTTCCAATACTGACCTCCACTGACACTCTCCCGCCCTACCTCCCCACTAAGAGCTGGTGTTAGAGACTGGGATGGTATCAGTCTTGAAAAATTAAAAAAATTATCTGAATGATGTGCTTATATACGGTACCAGGGTAATGGGTACATTGACATAGGTAAAGAGTATCACAAAACAATTATTGCCAAGGGCAATTGAGTTAGGTCTAAAAGACTGGAGCAAGTGAGAGAATATCAGACTAATGCTTATGTGGGCAAAGAAGAAACCCTGGCATTTGAGTAATAACTATAATTGTCAGTGGAGGTAAGTATTATTAGAAATACATTTTCAATTCAGGAAAATGTTAACTTAGCTCTTGTGTAGCTTTGCAGGAAAATCCAAAACAGGCAACCAACTTTACTAATCTCATTGTAAAAATGAAAGCTATATAACATCTAATATTTACAGAAACAATGGGAAATAAGGAGAGTTGAATTGTTAGAAAGGGAAAACAAATTTTTTCCATGTCATGGAAAATGAAATATGGAATAATAGAATACTTTAAAATGAAAATTTTTTATATTCTCTATCTAATGCAGTTTCACTTTATTGCAAGCATTATGAAAATATAATCTAAAGTTTTTCTTTGGATTTCTTCCTTAAATGGGTGTATATTACACAAAATTATTTTTGTGAAATATATTTTAGTAAGTTATAAATGGGTTCATTACTTAAAAGCAACATTGTTCAATTGAGGAATCAACATAAATAACTCACAGGCTTATTTAAACTGTTACCTGGAAGTATGAACATTCAACTACAGAATTGAGGCAGTTATTTGTGTATTAAGCAACAAAGATAGATTTGTTACCTATACATTATAACATGCAATAGAGGGTTATAGGTAGGTTTATCCTTAAAATCCAAATATTTTGCAATTTACAACTTAGACTGTGGTAGGACTTAGTAATGCTGAATATGGATTGGTCATATCATACTGAGCTGTATGGTGAAACTTATTTCACCTGAATGGAAATTTAGTAATATTGTTGGGGAAATAACATTAAGGAAATAATGTAAAAGTTTGTATGGGAACCCTGAATGAAAGTTTAGTAATATTGTCGGGGAAATAACATTAAGGAAATAATGTAAAAGTTTGTATAGGAACCCTGAATGAAAGTTTAGTAATATTGTCGGGGAAATAACATTAAGGAAATAATGTAAAGTTTGTATGGGAATCCTAAATGAAAGTTTAGTAATATTGTCGGGGAAATAACATTAAGGAAATAATGTAAAAGTTTGTATAGGAATCCTGAATGTACAAAAGCAAGTTTTATACAGTTGATTAGTGTATTACACTCTAACAAGCTTCAAAATTTCTGAATTATAGTGAGAATGTACTATTATGACTGAGAATGTGGCCAAGCTTACTTGTGCCAGTGGGAATGTTCTCTTATGTCTGGAAGTGTGGTTAAACCAATCTAGCTCACTGGTGCCAGTGGGAATGTACTCTTATGTCTGGGAGTTCCATGATTTAGGCATTAACAAATAACACTAAAATTCATTAAGTTATCATTATTAATATTTCTAGAACTTTCATAGTTAAACAGTATTTTCCCTTTTATAAGCTTCATGTAAATATGAATTAAAGGATTTGGTATTGATATTATTTAAGTATGAATATGTATAATTTAAGGGAGTGTTGTATAGATGGTTCTCTGTTATAAGACATAGCTCAATTCACATTTCCTGTAAAATAATAACAAAATCTGATTTTTTATCACACAGGACTGTTCAGCAACTTCATAATGTGTTATTTACCATATTCATGTAGTGTTTATATTGTATTTTTTGCCACCAATATTGCACTTTTGAGTAAGTTATTTTTAGATTCTAACTTTGTATTCTGTATGCAGTTATTCGATTTCCTTGTATAGGTGTAATTGAAACATGATATTGGTTCGTCAAGAAATTAATGCCACTTTTTTAGATGAAAAACCAAACAACATATATCAAAACATTTATTGAATGAAATAATCTCCATTCTTATCAATGATGCTTTTCCATCTTCCAGTCAGGTTGTTAATGCCCTGATTAAATAAATCACTTGGCTTTGAAGCAAAAAACATGTCTGTCCTCTTTAATACCTTCCATATTTGCATATGATTTCCCATTAAGATGATGTTGCAGTGAACAAAAAAGATAGTAATCTGATGGTGCGATATCTGGTGAATATGGTGGGTGGGGGAGAACTTCCCAACCCAACTCCATAATCTTCTGTTGTGTCAAATGTGGCATATATGGGTGTGCATTGTCGTGGTGGAGAAGAACATCTTTCCGATTGACGAGTGAAGGGCGTTTCTGATGGAGGGCTTCATTTAAACATTCCAGTTGCTGACTATAGATCTCTGCATTGACATTTCGCTGTGGATTAGGGAGTTCAAAATTAATTACTCCTTTGATATCCCACCAAATGCAAAGCATCGCTTTCTGTGGATGGTGTTCATGTTTTAGGGTCGGAAGTGGTTTTTGTCTAGGACTGAGCCATTGTTTTTGCCATTTAATATTTGCATAGAGACTCCATTTTTCATCACCGGTGACAGTTCTGTCCAAAAATGGTTCACGCGCATTATGCAACAGAAGAGACAAAGCAATGTTCACATGGAAACGATGATCATCGGAGTGTTTGTGAGGTACCCAAACACCTTCTTTAAGGAGTTTTCCCATATTCTTTGGATGTTTATGTATTGTTTCATGAGAGACTACAATTTCAGGGCCATTTCACGAGTGTGTTGCCTTGGGTTAGACTCAACAAGCATCTTCAAAGCATCAATATCAATTTCAATATGCTGATCTATCGTTGACACTTACAAACATTCAAAACATTTCCATAAACATCTTTGATATTCTTTGTGGCTTCAGAGGCATTGTTTCCCTTCTTGTATTCAAACAGCATTACATGCCAAATGTGTATCTCTTTGTGTGCCATCACTATAAGGGATTAGAGTATACTAAACTTTACACATTATATAGGCTACACTAGCGTGACGTTTAGGCAGTTCATTTAACTATTATATGTGATGTATGTTTTTTGTGGGGTGGTTAATGAAAGTGTTTCAAAATGTGACATTAATTTCTTGACGACCATATATATCATACCTTAAATTGACCTATTAATTATGAAAACATTTTATTATAAAAAAGTTTTCCAAGAGAAATTTGTTTGTTCCAAAACAAAAATAAGTGTCTTTCTTTTTGCATGATTGTCCATTTTAACAGCTTTGTTAGTTTTTATAGATTGCCTTTAATTTTCAACTGCAACTTTGAATTCTAAATGAAATTAGTTACAATATAATTTCACTTTTTTTATTATAAACCCCACTAAGTTGATTCTTCCATTTAGGGTACTTCAGTTAATGTTTTTGTTTTGCTACAGAAAATCCAGCTTGTCATGAAAACTATGACACAAAGACGGACATATGCTTGTTAAGTCCAGTAAACTGTGATGAAGAGAATTATCTGCAGGTTCCACAAATTGATGTGCCTTATGATAAAGTGCAAGAAAATATTGGTAAATATTTATTTTTCATATTCCCCATACACTCATAGAAGTGTATCATTTTAATATCATTAAGAATTATTAAAATATAAAACAAACCATGAGGTTATAGAAGAAAAAATAATTTTCTCATCATTTCACCTTGTGGCTTATGCAGGAATGTTGTATGCAGATTGAAAACATTTGTTTGAACTGGTTCACCATAAATAGAATATTCCTAACTTTATTTCAGCCTTAGCAATATAAAACAATAAAAAACATATTTATTAGAATTAGAGAATCACATGTTCCTATTCTGTAGCTTGAACTGACACATTCCAGTGAAATGCAGTATATGACACTTAATGTGTATGTGTGTATATATATATATATATATATATCTTGTGACCAGACTTGTCTACCAACTTGGATATAACATATCTGACCAGACAATCACTGAATGAAGAGAGTGGCCTTCACACATACAGAGAGTATACAAATGTATACAAGTTTCAATGATATGATTGTGGCCAGACTCGTCTACCAGAACAGATAAACATGTACCAAATATTTTTAAGGGCAAGGCTCCTTTTTCTGACAGTGAAAGAACTGTTCCAAGTAATTTATAAAACCCCATTTCACTTCTTCATTATTTGGGTTATGCTATTTACTTTTAGTCTTTAGTTCATTAAAAACTGTTGTTAAGGTTAATTATTCTTGAGTAGATCAACTAAGCTCAGGGACAATGGTGGGAAGCTGCCAATAAGGGATTACCTCCCGTGGTTATGCTGAAACCTCTTGGGAGACTGCAGCATGCCACATAGGTCAGCATCCAGTGTTCTCAAGGCCTCACATTAGATAGCCTCTTTAAAAGTTCATGTTACTCTTTTCTCAGAATTCTGCTGATGTCTGTGAATTTTTAATAACTTAAATATTTATAAAGTTTCAAGTATCTGAAAATCATCCTAGTTTATTCAATTAAATTCTCTTAAATATTCGAGATATCTTAGAGATTTTATGCAGGAATTGAAGCTTTGAAATTATTTTCTATGTTTACAAATAACTTATTGGTATAGCAAATTAATGAACTATCCATATGAGCACCGATACAAAATATCAAGCAGTAGTAGAAGTAATAGATTTGTTAAGCATATTGTTCTAGACTGTATTTTTTTTTATTTACATATTTGTGCTGAAGTTGGTTTAGAAGGAGTTTTTATATCACATGATGATTGCATGGCTTATTGATTGGAACTTTCTTAAAGATTAGAAAAGTTTTTAGTGGCATAAGAATGGGAATTACTGTGGAGTATATGATCTGTGAGTCTGTTACATTAGTTGGATGATTATTGAGTTAGCAGATTTATTAGTCACTCTGTTTGTTAGTCTAGTTTTCAAATACTATATTTTTTTCCATAAAGTACTATAAATAATGAAATATTGAAAGGAGTTTGAAAATTGACATTTAAAGTTAATTTTGCAATAAATTACAATAGTGATATTGCAAATGTTTTGTAATTTCCTTCCATACTATGAGTAACAAACTGAATCTTCCCCAATATTAACTAATAGACCACTTCAGTGTTTGCCTAATTGGTTTAAATAAAAGCAATTTTCATTCACATGATGCTGATACTCGGTGGTATTTTCAGATGAAATTATACCCATACAAGTTAGATCCACTGATAACAGCAGATTCAACTGGGAAACTTATAGTCTGTATTTGAAAAATTTACAGAATGTTATTGTGTGTGAAAAATAAAGAAACTTAACAAGTTTAATTAAATGAACACATTATTTATTATTAACATAAATAAAGAAACTTCAACATACTTTCACAGATGAACAGAGAGTCACTTCTACTGGATGATGGTTAAGTACACAGTTTTTCTCTCTCTCAAGATAGATTTCACAGAATTTAAACACAATTATCTTAAAGTATATTCTTTACTTGAAGAAATCCCAGTGAAGCTGAATCAAGAAAGCATGCTTAAATTCAATAGGTAAACTCAGTTCTTTGTTCAGTCAACAACATCATTTGTGACCCTTGCTCTCTCACATCATTGGTTGGCTGTAGCATATAAACATTGTTATTTCGGCCAGCAAAAAATATTACAGTCACCGATTCTTTCAACTTGGATGCTGTGTTACAACAATATCCCCTTGAGCATAATAGGTAATATCTACTGTATAGAATACAGAAATTAGGCTATTCCAACAGTTATTTGGACCATGTGTTTGTGCTAAAACTGCATAGAAACTAAATAAGTGAAAACTGTTAAATATTCCTATATAGCTAAAGCATATATGATATGTTTGCCTATCACAATTGTAGCCTCAAATGTAATGAGTTTAATTATATATTCGTTTCTGACTTACCAAAAACAATAAATACATATAATTTAGTATCATGATTTAGTTGCTTCATGTTCTATGAACATTTCAACATAAGACTAGCTTCAACTTCATATTTTATTGGAGTTTGTCTCCATGTGTCATAAAAAGTAAATAGCTTAATTTATTTCATTTTGTTACTATAGTTCAAGCTGAATTAGTCATCGTCTAATGTATAAATATACACAATACTGTATGAACTTGGGATATCAAAATGCACACAGTGCAGATTTGACCTCATTATGCAGATGAGGCAAATGGTCATTATTTCGAAATTTTCAAATATTATGGTTTGAAAATCAGTTGATGTCATTAAGTACATGCCATAGTAATTTTAGTTAATTTATTGAATGGGATTTGTTTCATTTATACTTATCTTTATGTTCTAATCTAGTGTATTTTTTACCAGAGATTTTTAGTTATATTAAAATTAAATAAAAAAGAGGTTAACAATTTGTGGTTTGTGCAGTGTTACAACGATCAAGCAAAAAATGATTGAGAATCAAATTTCAATACACCTGAACTATAGAGAACCTTACAGGTGTTTAATACACACTTGCATATTGAACTTCAAAATTCTTGTAGGAATAATAGCTCTAGCTCTTATTTTAACAATTTTAGCTCAAAAATATTTTAGAATTGATATTTTAACTTATCAAGTGTGATTTACTCAAAAAAAAAGTTGAATGTATTCCTGCAGAGCTTGGTAGAGTCTTACCTGTAAACAATGCACTTGTAGGTTTTGGAATTTTTATGCCCATTCCAAGGTATAGGTTTGTATTTGCTAAGAAATTGTTATCTTATGAAAATATAATTATTAGGTTTTATTTCTAACATTATTTTCCTTCTGTTTCATTGATTTTATTAGTACAGCCTCTTCCCACCACTTTATAATCTCACAGCATGTGATCTGAACATCTATTAATGAAACTAAGCTTTGAAAATATCTTACAGAAAACGTTTTATACCATCAGATTATGAAGTATCTATATCAATGTAAAGTGAATAAGTTGGTTTGAGGAGTAATTTGTGGTTTTGTGGGAAAGTGATTAGATATAGCTCCTGCAGAGAACAACAGTGGGAAGTTTAAAGGAGTTTGGAACAAACCACAATTCTGAGAATTTGTTATGGTTTTCCTAGGGTTCTTTTCATTCCTGAAACTGTTTTTGGGGTAAATTGAACTTATTTGAAAGCTAAATATATTTTATTCTTGGACAAAACATCAGGTGAGTATGGTTAAGTAGGTGATAGCAAAAAAGTATTGGTAGCTCAAATTCTTACTTATTGAATGTTGTTAAGTTTATTAAATTCTATCAGTTCATAAAACAAATTCTAATTTATTGAATAGAAAAATTATTTATTAGATATACATTGATCTTGACTATTGATATTGTTAGCAAAAATATTGTTATGCAATCTGATCTGATATCATTTGGGAATGTAAGGCCCTAAGTTACCAGTAAATCTTTGCCTGTTTCTTCATGCTTGTTTTTTACAGATTATAACAAAAAGTGGTGACTACTGTGATTGAAAGAATAAAATATCAGAAAAAAAGTTTATGAATATCAGTCATGTTGAAACTTATTGTATATACATAATGTGGAACTTTCAGATTGATATTAAAAAATGAAAATAATTCTTTTTAATGAATTTCAAAATACTTTTACAGAATAAAATTTCAGATATTTCACAACTTAAAAAATTATAGAGAACTACATTGATTTGTTTAAATGTTTTAAGCCAAAACTAGATAAGTTTGTTCTAAGTTTTTGTAGTTTGGTTAAATATCTCCACTGTTTGAAGGGAACATTTCAGGTAAACAATGATTCCCATCCATTTTGGAAAAGCTGAGATAAGTTCAGTAACCGTTTTTTGTTGTTGTTATCCTATTCTGATCTAGTTGTAATATTTTTTTTAAATTACAGGAACTGACCTTATCATGTCATCAACATCTACAGATATGGTGGGGAAATGTTCAGAAGCACAAACAAGCAGTCCACATATTTTAGACAGAGATATACAGATGTCTCAAGAATCTTTTCATGAAAGTTATAAACACCATACAAAGTGTTTATTAACATCAAAAGACAAAAACCATAGAAAATTTCTGGTGTCATTGAATAGGAAAGAAAAGAAATCATATGGGAATTTTGCTGTTATGAACAGATTCTATAATGTACCAGATGGATCTTTACAAAACCAGACTTCTGTACCAATAAAGAAAGATCAAAATCTAACGTCTTCCAAAAAATCAAGGAAATCTTCCTCTCAGAAAACAAAATTGCAAGATGAATGTTCTAGTAATCTCAAATCTCTGGAACAAAATAAATTTCAAGCAAACTGTGAACCTTTAGTATCAAACTTAACTTTAAAAAATACAATTTTAAGAGATTTAGATAAGTCTTTCAAACTCAGATCAAATTCGGTTCCAAACAACACTTGTAGAAACAAAATTTTGAAATCGCCAGACTCTCTGCTAACTGAGTCTTCTGTTGTTGAAGACCAATATGATAACAGTTTATTTAAAACTCAGTCTCCTTTTTATGGATTAAAGCTATCACCAGACTTAGGTTGTGAGGACTTTAAAAAACTTGGCAGAGAAAGGGTGTTGTTGAGGCGTTTGCATCTTAAAATGTGTAATGACAACAAGATTTCAGTGCCTTTTGCTGAGAAAACTCCAGGCATTAGTGTACAAAACTGTGATTTGAATGAAAAAAAAATTAAACAGTATTTTATCAAGAATGAAAATTTGGTAGGTGGGTTTGGTTGTAATACCACCCTGCCTATTTATAGTGAAAAGGAGAGAGCCAGTTCTGCTTCTATCAGTCAAACAACCATTGATGTGCCACATTTATTGTGTTCTAAAGAAAGCCAAAATGTAGATTGCAGAGCATTGGAAATTAATTCTAAAACAGAGAACCAAAGTGAAACATTCATAACTAAATTGTGTGAGATGATATCAGGCAAAGAACCACATTCTAAATACGATACAAAAGAACAAAATTTATTGAAGAACTTGACAAGAACAAAAAATCAAAGTAAATTATCATGTAAGAGGAGATTAAATACTCAATCCAAACAGTTTGTAGAAAAGAATAAGAGCTCAGTTTTCAAAAAGCATTCTTCTTGTGATTTTAAAAGTTTTAAAGCAAATAAACCAAGTAAACTAGAAATATATAATAAGAACAGTTTGAAAAAACAGAAAGTTATCTGTACAAAGGAGTTTGAAAATAAAAATTTACATGACCACTTTCACCAGGCTAAAGCTATAAGTGGAGAGAGAGAATTGAAAGATAGTGACAAGAATAACAAGATCTCTGGTAAAAATAAAGCACAGGCTCTACTAGAAAGTGACGAATGTATTGAGCTTCGTCATTGTGATAGAAGAAAAAATGGAGGAATTGAAAGAAGTATTGAGTTTCATGATTACATTCCACAGATAAATCTAAAACATTCTGAACAGAATGTAGATTTAATTGATGGAAGTGGTGCACACAAAAAATGTAATGATGATGGCCAGAGTTCCCAGATTTTTGTTGGTTGTCCTACATCATCAGAACTGAAGGATGATCACCAGTTTACAGATGCCATGTGGAAACTGTCGTATTTATCCCCACTGTCTCTTGAAAGTGCCCCTGAATCTCCTCCTATGTGTTGGTCACCAAAAGCAGGTAATTTTTCTGATCATTCCTCTTTTTTAGATCTTGAAGACATTTTTCCTGAGAGAGAGAAAGAATTATGCAAGGATGTTTGTTCTTATCATAACCTAGACACTGACAGACTTAATAAGTTGGAAAACTTAACTTGTAACATGAAGAAAACATCCAGAAAGAGTCCTGAATATAGGAACATTAAACAGTCAACACCATATGTTAATTTGTCATCTGATATTCATACTGGGGAAAACATTCAGTCTTCCAGTAACGTAGACGAATTTTCTTTGTTACGTTTGAAAAACAACAACCTAGTTCAAATGACATCTGATAGTAAACGTGTACATAGTGTATCAGAAGCAGAAGATATACCCAAGGATGATTATGATCAAAACAGAGATTACAGTATGGGTATTGAAAGCTTCTACTTGAATAACTCGGATACCAGTACACATCAGGTGACAATGCACGATAGTCTGAATTTGGATTTTGTCACTAAAAGTGACTCAACACTGACAAAGAATGTGATGGACTCATCCAAAAAGTCAGTTAGTAAGAAAAGATTATTTAATTATGAAGGTAGAGTTTGGACATTGAAAAAAATGGCTCCCTCCAGAGATCATGTTCAGTCAACACTTAGTGATTATGGGTTATCCGCTGTTCCTGCCTTGAAAGTATTCTCCAGTGATCCTGCTGATTTGCCTGTACAGCAGTTAAACAAGGGAGATCAAATGGTTCAACTTCAAGGACCTATTACAAGGAGTAATAAAATATTAGAATGGGCACAGAAGTTTACTGCAGAACAGAGGAGAGCAGAAGGATTATCTTCAAGCTTCTGTTTAATTCAGGAGACTGCTAAGAAACCCAGATTGAAAACAGTGTTGGCCAGTGGCAGTTCAGTTGTCATAACTCCAGCCATTTTACCTCCAAATAGAAAAACTGTTGATAATTGGCTGCAAATGAGAAAAGCATTGTTAAATCAAAACAAACAACAAAATACCATGAAGTTTAATAGCAACTTGTTTTATAAAGAAAATAAAAAAGATCATCCGTATTATAATCCTACATCTTGCTATGACAGTTGTTCACCACAACATAGTAATGGTGAACATCATTCTGGCTTAGATGCTGATTGTATTAACTTGGTTAGTAGTAAAATTGTGGCGATTAACAAGTATGAAACATTAAGATCTAAAAAGGAAATGCTCTTGTCATACCCATTGAAAACATTTTTTAATGCTGAACAAACTTCTACTCCAAGAGTAATGAAGAACCATCGTGCACAAGATGCTTCATTTGAAGTGAAGGACTTCAAAGATGACGACACCAACCTGGTAATTTCATGTATGCCTAAAACAAGCTGTGGGTCTCTGGTAGGTGAAGGTGGTGGACATATAACCAGTGGAAAGGAACAATGTTCATTTAAAAGAAAGAAATGCTACAATATATCTGGGAAATGTGTGTCATCAGTTAATAAAAGTCAGATATTAAATATTTTTGAGGAAGATGCTTCATTAATTAAAAGTCAAATATATAAAAGTTTTTCCAGTAATGATATTACTTCATTATTTGATAAAAATATTTGTAAGTTCTTTTGTAATGAGGATGAAGATTGGTCAGGTAAAAAGTGCTTGTCCAGAAGTTTTTCTGATGGAGACATCAGAGAGCCAAATAGAAATCAGAAATTAAAAGATGATTCAAATGCAGTTATATCTTTATCAGTTAGAAATTCAGGAAAGATGTTTGAAGGAAATTTTAGTGAACTTTATAATTCAGCAGATTCAAGAAAGAAATGTGAGAGAGAAATTGTTCAACTGGTTAAAAATTACAAATATGATAAATTTATTCATGAAAATAGAGATGTTTCCACAAGTGAAAATTTTTTGGAGCACTCTCTTTCTCCCATTCTTAAAACACCCGATAGTTGCTCTTTAACTCCACAACATAACCCTGAAAGTCAGTCCCAAGAAAATGATCTTTGTGGTAAAGAAAAACTGCTTGAGAAGCAACCTCTGTTATCCTGTAACAGAGAAGTCCAGAAATTGCAGAAGTCACCTCATTTGCCATTTCCTTTTCCCCAAAGTTCCTTAAGAAGAAAGATCCTGGATAATCAGTTTATGGTTGGTTTTATTTTGTTTATTTTGAAAATATTTGTATATACACAGATTCTTTTATACATTTAATTTTTGCTTTCTTTATTTATGGATTAAGGAAATGCTGATGGAGTGAATACCAAATAATTTCATTTTTTCCATTAAAAATGGTTTTGTTGTGATATTTAATTTCATTATACTTTGGATGAAAATAATGATTTTTTATAGGGCAACCATGTTGAATGCATTGAGATACTATCTTTCTTTAAACAAAAGTGTGTGAATGTTCACTTTCTGGGCAAAACAACCAGTGCCATCCATAAATTTTAGCTGGATACTCCTTTAATTTCTACATTTACTGGGCACAGGATCTGTAATTTTAAAAAGATCGTATTTCAAAATAATACCAGTTATGATTGATGCTGTTTGATTGATCAGTTTGGGTTACTTCCTTTGCTACTTTTTTTTTGAGTTAATATTTTGTAGATCATGCATTATAAGGTGGAGAAACAGACCTAAGTTAGATCTTTGTGTAGTTAGGTTATGGAATTAGGTGATTGTGTAATCATTAATGTTGGCTGTTTTATTGGCATTAACAATGGCAGCTAGTTGGCTTGGTGTATGTTTTGGATAAGTTATGATATCCTCAAAACCCATTTCTATTAATGTGGAGGTATTGCTTTTCGTGTAAAAGGTCAATTTAATTTTTGCAGTCTTACAGTGTTTGTTATTCATAAATTTAATAATGGCTGGAGACGGCTTAAATGGGTAATGAAGAAAAACTTTAATATAAGTTTAACATGACAGCAAATGTACAACGTTTCGACCTGATGATGACAAAACCTTGTCGAAACGTTGTACAGTTGCTGTC
>NW_013667428.1:92647-108870 GCF_000517525.1 Limulus polyphemus
CATGACAGCAAATGTACAACGTTTCGACAAGGTTTTGTCATCATCAGGTCGAAACGTTGTACATTTGCTGTCATGTTAAACTTATATTAAAGTTTTTCTTCATTACCCATTTAAGCCGTCTCCAGCCATTATTAGTCTCAAAGTGGGTTCCTCGTCATCGAATTATTCATAAATTTGTTGTTGCCCAAGTATGTCTTGTTTAAACAAGGTATTCAGCAATAATTGTTTTGTGTCTTTTTAATTGTTTAGTTTTTCTTAAAATGTCTGCCCATTTCTCAAACTATTACCTGTATACATGAAAAGTATATATCTATTATATTTTTTGTTTTATGTGAGAGGATTCAGTTTTGTATGTGCCAATTTTTTTTTTTCAATATTTCCTAGGCTTCCATATTGAAATTTACTGTTATCACTTAAAGGAAGGGTTCATTGTTGTTGGGTTGGCTACTCTGTATGTGCCAAATGCAGATTCAGGAAATGCACTGTAGAAAATAATTTTGAACTCGTACAGTAAAGGAAAGAAACAAACACAAATGAACAAGTAAAACTAATCTTTTTCACAGTTTGTGTACGTATTGTTGTTTATTATTGACTGACCAGCCACTATTTGTTTTTCTAAGTGAACATACTGACTGCTGGGGTAAGAGGCTTCATTTGAAATTTCTGCACATAACCAAAACAAGAAGAATTCTGATTTATTATTCAAATTCAGACAAAAATTTAAAGTTTGTTATACCAGAATCTGATGCTACATAATTCCCTGACTATATAACATTCATAGAGATGAAAAATCCCTGACTCGTACCAGTTTTTACAAGTGTCTGTTCTACCCCTTGTGACGGGCTTGTCATCCCAAAGGAATTAAAACACTGGCATAGGGCCAAAAGTTATATGAATTTCTAACCATTGGCGTATGTAACCTTTACTTAAGTAAAAGGATTAGTGTATGTTTATGACCTTTCGACATCCAGTTAACTAAAGATATATTGTAAACTAGTTATGGAAGAGGAAATTTATAACTGTTTCAGTCATTACAATACCAACATTTATTATTTAAGATAGAATAACAACTTACTTTATTTTCTTGCTTTTCCTGTCCAAGAAAGCTGTGTTGTCAAAAGTAATCTGAAAAGAACAGTAATTGTAGAAATTAATTTTAATTCCAGAGGTAAAAATATCATTACTCTGATCATAATTGGTGAGGACCTTTCATGTGTCAAGTGCACACCTACGTATCAACTTCAAAATATTGGAATAATAATAATTCTAACTATTTCAACAATTTTTAACTCACAAATATTTTTGAAAGGACATTTTCTAACCATTACAGGGCTCGGGAGCCAGTGGCTCATAAAAAATGTCTGCTAGGTAGCCTGCATGGCCCCTAGCCAAAAGAGCCATTAAAAGTTTGACTCCATATAAGTTGATATAAGCATTTATTAACCAAGCAGAACCTATGACAAACCATGAATGGACCTTCCTAAATTTATGAATACTTCTCAGTCATGTACAATCCATAGACATCATCGCTGTAAATGCCTGTGTATTCAAAGTAAATGCACTTTCATTGATAAGAATGTCATCGCTTTGTCCAATATTCAAAATTTTTATATCAGTGTAATGGAATTGATATATAAAATTTGAAATAAAAGGTGATTATTTAAACTTTTATACGAATGACTACAATTTTTGATCCGAATGCTACTTTTTGAAATTTTTATATATGACACCAATCCTGCATCAAGGCTCACACATTTGGAAGATGTACATAAAAGTTCTTTTTTGTTAACACTTTCCAAAAACAGGCAAGTAAAAATTGCAAAGTAAGTTGTTTGGAAAATCTACCTTATTGCATGTACATTGTTTGTACTTGTTAGCAAAAACACTTTTGAATCCAACTTTGCATACTGCATTAGCCAAAAACAAAGATAAAAAACACATATCACTGTTTTACCAATCATGTCACAATCAGAAATCACCAATTGCTGATAATTATAGCCCAATTCCAATTATGTACAGTGAAGTTGATGATGTCATCGTGTAGTACTGTTGACAGTTTAACCTTAAAAATTTTAACGACTACAGAGAATTTACTTTTTTAGCTTCTTGAAATCCGAAATGGTTGAATTTATCAGTAAATGTGCCATACAAAAAAAAAATCATGATCTCTTCTCTGTTTTTTATTTGAACAAGTGAAACAAAAAATGGAGATTGACCTTGTGGCTGGTACATGATCGATACATAACGTTATGTGACTGTTGTGAGAGACAAAAAAAATGGTTGAGGTTTGTTGCCAAAATTTATTATTCACTTCAGCCATAAGTTCAAAGACTTTTGCTATCATTCTACACATCATGAACTAAACCACTTTCTAAACCCAATGAAGTATTCCAACCAAAGGTCAAATAAAGTGACAGTGTTTGAAAGTTTTTGTTCGTAAAGAGAGGAATCTTCAAACTTGTTGCTGAATAATATTTTTCTAAATTAGCCTTATTAAAAAAATGCTCCTAATTGTATCTTTATTGTGTATTTAATGATCAACTTGCCAACCTTAAAAAAAGAAACGACAGCTTAAATGCATTATGGTAAAGAAGACCCACATTGTAGTGGTAGAATTGTTTAAAACTTATCACCTCCTGGCTCAACATACTTGCTTTTGTTAAATATGTTTCAAATCTCAGCACTTGCACTGTGTCACTTTGACATTTGTATAAAATCCCAAAATATTCTCATAAATTTTATTATATCATACATAAAGAGGATAAGAATATTTCTTTTCAGTTAACATCTTTATGAAAATAATACATAAGTAGTAGTGAATTTGATCAAATTTTTGCTTCAGGCTAAGGTTACACACTCCAATGGTAATTCATGCTTCTTCTCTGAAAAGTGAGTCGTATCAAGTGGAGGAATGGTATAGTGGTTTTGTACAAAGTTGGTATGAGCTGAGAGCTACAATTCCCTTGAACTTATTTGTTGGTAACATTCACTGATGGAGGGAACCCATGATTTTGGGATACCACACAAGAACTTTAACCTCACCTATATGTATAACATAGATGCAGTTATATCTGGTTTTTATTAAATGCAGAAGAAAACCATTTTGTATCTTAGTGAAAAGAAGTCTTTATTCTTGCTCCATCAGCCAGAGATCTTTAATTAGAGCAATAGAAACTGGCCAGCTGATAGAGAGACCTACATTTTGTATGTTCAATAAAGATTTTTTATTTTCTTTGTTTTGCACATGTAAAACATGTCTTTTTTTTGCTGTCCATGTTTCCGTTATTCTACTACATGCAAATATTTTCATATCTCCTCCATTATGTATTTAATACTTATCCAGAGGCATAACTTTTAACTTAGAATGTCACAAAGTTATTATGTATGATTTTAGTGTGATAACAATGGATTAGTTTTATTTGAATAGTGCTCCTTTGTTCCATTTGCTGTTAAATTTGTAAATGGTTATAGGAAAATGTTTTCTAAGACCACAAAGAACTTACAATAGATAAAAGCTGTGGTAGGATTAAGGACATGAGCTGAAAGTGTGACAAAAGCTAAAACAGTCTTTCTGCTGATCTAGTTTTTTTCAACATCTAGATACTGGAACTGAAGAATAAACCATCAACTGTGGCTGATTTGGCTCTTAAAATAATCTCGACAGTTGGCAGTGGCCTCGGGATTAAACATGAATATTGATCAATTACATGACTGCTACTGATGCGACAGAGAGATGTAATTCAGCCAAAGTGACTTTCTGTGGCACATCAGGTCTTCACAGGCTCAGCTGCATGATGAGATACCCTTTTGAAGACTTGCATTAACATTGGGTGCCGGATTGTATGTATCATGTTGTGAGGCAGGAGCAACAGATGCCAATTTTGTTTATTTTCACTATCTGTTGCAAGGTCAGAACTGACACAAAAAGCACCATATTTTGTCTAAAAATTAGGCTTCTCTTGCTTCAACATTAGCTGTCCACATGCTGGCATTGTGCCTGTGCTAATCTGCAATTGTTGACTTTGTCATTCAGCTTCCAGCATGACAACAGAGGCCGAAGTCATGCAGACCATACATACAGATAACATCACTTAAGCAGCACCAAATCTAAGAGCAAACACACTGATTTCAAAATATGGAATATTTGGAGAGTGATTGATCATGTCCAGTAATGAATGTGAGGAATTAAAAAGACGGACCAAGTTTTTATTTGCTGTGGATTTTGTGTGTTATTTCACTATGCTAGATGTGGTTTGTGGCTACTTGCAAGTCAAACTGAATAAGGAAATTAGACAGAATTAAGAATGCTCTCAGAATTCAAGAAAGACCGTATGAATTTTATCTCATAACTTTTGGCCTATAATGCTCAGCTATTTTTGAGATGCTAATGGTGCTTACATTAATAAAGTTGCAGTAGAAAAGTTTGAAAGTGAAACCAGACAACAGTGTATTAATAGTGTAATTTTTGGTCCTTCAGCAGGTAGGAATGGAGTCCCCACTGATCCTGCATAGAGTACAGTGGTCAAGAGATAGTCTCAGCTGAAGCCAAATAAGAAGTCTGTAGCTTTCTCTCTGATACACACTTACAGAAAATAGACAAATGTGAGAAACCACTTTTGTCCCTAAAGTGTGTTTTGGTTGAGACTCTGGTGTTGAACTATTTTTGTCAAGATTTTCATTCATACTGGATATTGATGCCAATGATAGTAGAATAGGGGCAATATTGATACACCCTCCTGACACACATGACTCCTTCTGTTTGATTCTACCAAAATATCATTTCTCATTAGGCAGTGTTCTAGACATTTTTTTTATTGTGATCTCTTCAAGGAATATTTGTTTAATATTTTATACGAAATGGAAATGTTTTTACTACAGTTTATTTTTGTAGTTTTACGTGATAACTTACCTTTGTTGTTTCTTTTTCCAATTCTTAATCATTACAGGATGAATTCTGAAGTTCATGTTACCACTTCAAAGGTTCTACCACCTACTTCCAACACAATTACATAGGCTTCAGGATGGGGGAACTCGACTGAGAAATTTCTGGCTTTCATTCGTTGGGAGATTGATCGTTACACAAGTTGACCTTTTTCTCCCGATATTGCTAGACTTCCTCCTGAATCTGCCAAACCTGTTTGTGATGTTGAGGATTTTGACAGCCTTTTTCCTCCACCTGATTATACTGTACCTTCCCAAGTCTTTCCTGTGGAATCTTCTAGGCCTAACTCAGCCTTTTTAGGCATGGTTTCTCAGGTGCCTTCCATTTTACCCATCTCCCCAATTTATTATAATCCTGTTCCTTCCTTATTACATAACACCCACTTCCTCACAGTATTTTGTTTTCTCTCCTCCTCCTGACATCAGGGTTCATGCTGATCATTTCGTTTCTCAGTTGCAAGCTGGTGCTAGCATACATTGCCCTTCACGGACCTTGGATCATTTTGCATTGGCTTAATCTCAGGCAGATTACCCTTTTCTTGATCATCAGCAGTTAGAATCACATTTGCTTGTATGAGGGCTGACCCTGAGTATCCTATCCATCTATCCCACCTTTGTCTTACTCTCCTACGGTTCTTATCCACCATACTTCTCCTTTCTGAGGCACTCCACTGACCTCCTAAGGGATTTTGGGGGGATAAGTTTTCCCTCATTACCTCCATGTTGGTGCAATTATCCTCCTCGACTTTCTCTCTTCATGCTTGGTTTCTTTGCTTTTGGGGAGGGATTCTGTCTTGTTCCAGGTTCGTTTCCCATCCACTTATCTTCGGGATTTGTGGATGACTCCTTTTCTCCATCGGTTCATTTTGGGGGATATTTTTCTGAGAATTTGCAATAATGTGTGTAATCTGTGAAGAAACATTCGACCCTTTCATCTTTGTTTGTCTGTTCATCTCATTCTGAGCCCTTGCAATCCCCTTCACCTGTTCCTCCAACTAGGGGTTTCACTATTCATCCTGTTTTTCGACATAGGTTTCATCAGTGCCAGCAGTACCGACGACTATTCTGTGGGTTTTGGTCCAGTAGGGGCTTATCTAGCTGATTTTGTTACCATATGGTAAAAATTCATTGCCGATCCTTGGATTATCTGGTTTTTTCATAATGTCTTGTCATCCATTTCCTTTCCCCCTCCCCCATTGTTTCCACAACCCATACCCTTTCCATTACCTTGGGACCCTACTACTAATCGACGTCAGTATGGTCTCTTCTATCACAAAGAGCTATTAAGCCTCTCAGCCATCATTCCCAGGTTTTGACTCCAAGCTTGGGGTATGCAAGACAACTGGGGTTTGGCATTCTGTGATCGATCTGTCCTGCCTCAACTGATTTTTGTATCTTCCCCATTTTACTGTGGAGGCCTTTCTCAAACTAAGGTGAGCTTTTTCTCCAGGACTGAGGAAGGCCAAGGTAGAAGTTTCGAATGTTTATCTACATATTCCTATTTCTCATCAGTCAAGGCTCTATCTTCGGTTTGTCCTCCAAGAAGGAAACTTATTTCTATCCCTCACACCAGTCCCTCCACCTATTCAATGTGGAATTCCAGTTATATATATGTGAGTGTAAGTAATGTATATAATTTTCCTATACTGAAAATGTATTTCCAATAGATACGTACCTGCCTAAATTTGAAGTGATAGTTAAGTAGAATCAAATAGAGGGAGTCACGTGCATCAGAAGGGTGTGCCACACTCCTATTGGTGAAATGTTGTCACATGATAATTTGCATGTGAGATGCACTGAACCATGATGATTGAGAGGTATGTGATAGTTCAAGGCTTGTGGCATGCAAAACCTTTTTTGCATATAGGGGCAGCACTGAACGAGAATAGCCATGTATGTGAAAAGAGGTGAGTACCTTTCGGAAATACATGTTCAGTATAGGAAAATTATAATATTTGTGAAAGCACTATCACCAGTACTTTCATGATAGGAAATTCCCTGTTCAGGTGGACTGCATCATTGAAATGGCTGATGAATTTCAAAAATCTTAAAAGGTGTGATTACGTGTTAGATAATAACATTGCAAGAATATATCTTCATTGTACAACACCATCCAAATCAGCAACACAGTAAATGTTCATGAAGTATTTCAACAGATGGTGAGAATGTGTCTGTTCATTGACACCATGCACTGAACAAAAACATTGCAGCAGCAGTAGTGATGAATGATACAAGTGTTGAAGATGGACCTTATAGATGAACTGTGCAAATAACTAATACACAACTTGAAGAAGAGTAATTTTAAAGACCCTAACATAGCTTGGAGACTATTTGATGTGCAGCAGCATGAGGTATACTCATCACAAAGTACTGAAATCAGTACTGATGTATGTCACAATTAGTATGAGTGTAGGATGGTGTTGTATATCGTTGTTATAAGCCACCAAAACATGTTAGTCAACTTTTGATGCAGCTAATGTTTCCCAGACAGGAGATGTTTTGGACCTTACATAGTGCAGGGATTGGAGGTCACCAGGACATGCTGTAAATGAGTGGATGTACTTTTTACTGGCTCTGTGCACGTAATGACATTAAGAGGTGATGCATGCACTGCTCAAAGAAAAAATTGGCCATTTCAGGGAAATCTCTTTCAGAGAATTGCAGATTTTCTTTTGTAGACAATTTCACAAGATACAGCTGGTATTCTGTTGAAACTGTTATTGATTACTTTACCAATATGGCCAAAGTTTATCTGATGGTCAATGTATTAGCTCAGTGTATCACTACTATATTAGCTGATAATGTGATTGGATAAATTTAAATGGATCAAGAATACAACTTCAACAACCAGTTGTTTGCAGAGTTGTGCACTTTACCATATCATCCTCAATCTGATTATATGGAGTCAAACAGAAGCCTTATAAGTTTGTGGACTCTGAATTATCTCTTTAGAATGATTGTATACTGTTTGTCATAATGGCTTATGATTTAACTGAACAACAGTCAAATTGCTATTCCATGAATGTTATATTTGGACAAGTACAGATCCCAGTTGATATCTAATATGTGGGCCTCTTCTTAATATAAATCTACTTCAGTGTCTACAGGAGTTTGTGAACTTGCAGAAGTTTTGCTGGTTATGAACAGAATTTTCATATAAGTAGTTAAAGTGGCTGTCCGTCAAAAGGGATGTTAAGGAAAAGTAAATCATAGGAGAATAAAGTTTGAGCTTTGTAGGTAACTAGGTTTAGCTGCAATATGTATCTTCAGCATTAAGCATCTTGACTCTGATTGGACTGGCCCATATCTCACATTATCAGCTCATTGAGATAAACAGTAGTTGTGTGGTAAGTTTAGCTGTAATATGTACCTTCAGCATTAAGCCTCTTGACTCTGGTTGGACTGGCCCATATCTCCCTTTATCAGCTCGGTGAGATAAAATGTGAACAGTAGTTGTGTGGTGTATGCAATTACATTAAACATGTTGACAAGTTGAATGTTTGTTACTGATGAGACTCTTGAGAACTGGTTTCTTCAGGTATCAGAAGTAGACAGATTTACTCTGACAATGACATGAGCATAGCATTTAATGATCTTGAATTAGCTGCTGTGTGTGACCTAGTATTGTGATATATTGGACTTTAGTTGGATTTGAATGTGTGACATAGACTCAATCTTTTCCGTCTTTTGTTGAGTGAAAGCACAGTCCTTTCTGTTTCTGTATAATCAATAAAGTCTTCTCCTTGCTCCAAGTTAGAGTTTAATTCAGAACTGTAGCGGCCAATTAGCTGGTATATTAAGACCTCATCATGTTACAATTTTCAGTAAAGATTTTTTTCTTTCTTTAAATTTGTGTTCATGTCTTTCTTAGCTGTCTGTTTGATTTAATCTTCTGTAAGTACATCTTTTTAACCTATGGTATTGCAGACTTAAACTTAATTGTTGACTTCGGTTTTATGTGGAAATATCACATGATTACACTTACCCTTGTGTTATTGGATTTAACTTAAAAGTACGGTGTTTTTGGACAACACACCTTTAACTAGAAATTAGCTTTTTCTCATTGAATTTTCAATCAGATTTCATGGTGTACTAATGCATAGAGATCAGCAGTTGGAGACAAGAAGGAAAGGACCTTCAGAGAGGAGTGTTTTTGATGCATCATTGGTGGTATAAGTTTTAATGAAATGACAACTTTTCTAAAGCTTAAGAAATGGAATACTATTGGATGTGTTATGATAGAATATCAGCCCATTTATCCAAAATTTAATCACTTCCATTTCAATTTGAGATGTTTTTGGAATGAATACTTACATCTCAGATCCATGGACATTAGTTTTTCACTGATCATTTAAGGATGGTACTGGCTGTTCATAAGATCAGTGCAAATCTAATGAGAAGATTTTATAATATTGGGGAAGGAACTCTGAAAGTCTGCTTGACCAATGACAAACAATCGTTGTAAATCAAGCTTGGTAACATATTAGAACTAACACACATGTTGTCACATTCATTTTGAGATGAAAATACTTCCTCAAGTTGATGATGAAAATGAAAGTTTTATTTCACATTTATTATTTTTATCTGATAAAACATCAGATTGAAAGGGTAATATCCTAGAAAGCAATGTGTTCTGTTGTAGAAAGTTTTTTATGTAGAAAATACACAATATTAAAGCAGTATTATCAATACTAATATTAATTCTGCATGAATATCTAAATATTAAGTTAAAAATGCACTAGATTTCCCTCTTTCTATCTTCCTTTGCTCTTCCGTCCAGATTGTGGACTTGGCTGTGCTTGCCATTAACCTCCAAATTTTATCAGCTTGACTAAAAATGCATTACTCATATGTCGTATACAATGTGTGCAAGAAATTCTTTACTGTTGCATATCAAAAACCATTATCACAGTTTTTATGTTGCATTAAACACCAAAATCTGGGTGAAGAACAATTGGAGTGATGAATTTCATTTCTTCCTTGGGTGAAAGAAAGGTTCTGGATTTGATAGCAACTTGAAAAATGTGTTGATATGACTGCACCAACATAACCATGTTTATGGATATTTTAACTGGTTTGGAATTGGTCTGCTGATAATAGTTAATGAGGCCATGACTGCATAGATGTGTTTTGATATTCTGCACAGCTCATGGAGTTCTGTAGGGTAGGATCCTACCTCATTTATTATGAAAATGTATGTCATGCTATACCTTGTGTCCAGTAGTACAGATCTTTAAAATATACATTAACCAACATATAGCCCTGACCTGAATACAGTTGACCTGTTTTAACCAACATATAGCCCTGACCTGAATACAGTTGACATGTTTTAACCAACATATAGTCCTGACCTGAATACAGTTGACATGTTTTAACCAACATATAGTCCTGACCTGAATACAGTTGACCTGTTTTAACCAACATATAGCCCTGACCTGAATACAGTTGACCTGTTTTAACAAACATATAGCTCTGACCTGAATACAGTTGACATGTTTTAACCAACATATAGCCCTGACCTGAATACAGTTGACATGTTTTAACCAACATATAGTCCTGACCTGAATACAGTTGACCTGTTTTAACCAACATATAGCCCTGACCTGAATACAGTTGACCTGTTTTAACCAAACATATAGTCCTGACCTAAATACAGTTGAGCTGTTTTAACCAACATATAGCCCTGAGCTGAATACAGTTGACCTGTTTTAACCAACATATAGTCCTGACCTGAATACAGTTGACCTGTTTTAACCAACATATAGCTCTGACCTGAATACAGTTGACGTGTTTTAACCAACATATAGTCCTGACCTGAATACAGTTGACGTATTTTAACCAACATATAGCCATGATCTGAATACAGTTGACCTGTTTTAACCAACATATAGTCCTGACCTGAATACAGTTGGCCTGTTTTAACCAACATATAGCCCTGACCTGAATACAGTTGACGTGTTTTAACCAACATACAGCCCTGACCTGAATACAGTTGACGTGTTTTAACCAACATATAGCCATGACCTGAATACAGTTGACGTGTTTTGTTCAGCTGTTTTGTGATTTTGAAATACTTCCTGAGGGACAGAAGAGACAAGACACTAAAACATTATTATCTTTTGAACTATTTAGCAAGAGAAATGATGGTATTTTCCACCAGTTGTGTACTAACAATTAGTAACAGTTCTATTTGTGTTTATAATATCCAATCTGTAATTAAGGTCAGAGGTGAGTCCATTCAACAGCAAAACATACCATCACAAATTTTAAAGTATGCTGTTTTAATAGTTTGGTAATATGGTGTTTATCAGACTAACTTTATATTAAAGTCAAAGATCTTGCCAAGGACAACAGGTATAAGATAGCCATATACCTTGTAAAATTAAGGAACCTTTAGAGGTTATTTTTTAAGACTTAACAATGTTCAACATGGAATCTAACTGATTCTTAGGTCATATTACTATTGAACTAATCAATTATTTATATGGCTGTGACTCGGTTTACATAGTAAGTTATATTCAAAATATTCTATAAACATTTTAACATTTTAGAAAAGGATTTCTGTACAGGGTATATGCTTATGATATTTATATCATAGAAACAACATAGTTCATAAAATGAAATAAACTGTCTTTTCAAAAGTAGTTTGTGTTAATATGTATATATGTATTGATCATATCAGAAAAATATATATAAGTATAAGAATTCCTTAGATCAACTAGTCAGATAAAATTACTTGTACATTGTACAATGATTTCCATTTTTCACCTCATCAGTATTCCAGAGTTCGTTGAAAATGTTTGTTATATATTTTAGTGGCACAAAACGAGGGTAAATCTAAACAGTTAAATGTATGACTGTGTTCAAAAATATACAAATTGACACTAAAACAACAAATTTATTTTCTAATCCTTTTATACTTTTAAATTTGGTTAAACTATTGCTGTAGACAGTTTAAAATAATTCAAAGTATAGTCGTACTTTATTGATAAATAAAAAATGACTATAGAGTAAATTACAAGAAAATATATAAAACAGAGTAATAGCATTACTAATGTGACTTTTTCTAAGTATGACTTTGTTATTCTTTTGTATTGGGTGGATTATAACCATGTAGTCATTATATAGCTGTTTCTTGTTATAAATGATAAAAAGTAGTTGAAACTGAGTGAGAGATATTTTTTGTTTATATACTGGCAACTTCTCATTTGAAAATGTGTATATGTATGTTTGTCACATCAGTATTTTTCTTCATTCCAGAATTGGTACTTTCCTAGAAAGCAAATTTCAGTTTCTTCCCAAATTGAAGGCCCCTCACCAGAAAATACATTTGGTTTCAAAATCAGCTTTGGTAATGTTCCTGCAATTAGATCAGCACATGAGGTGAGGTGTATAAAGTTTCAATGTGTTTATTATATACCAAAGTAAAATCTTCTTAATTTTTTATTGTATTTATTCTTTTTTTTCCGTTTTCAAATCGTTTAACAGCCAGAAACAATGTGCACTTTCGACCACATGAATAGTTTTCTGTGATTAATTTAATCTACAATCTTCATATTTTTGAATTAAACTTTTCTTTACTTTTTTCTTAGTACAAATTTGAATCATGTTCCCCAAGTATGAACACATAAACAATATTTGTATGCAGTTTTATAAATACTAACTCATGGCTCCTTTTTGTTTTAAGTAATTTATCAGTAACATCCTTTATCATACTTTTTTTTCAACATTATAAATTCTTGTGGGAGTATGTGTATATTTCTGTGTAAACTCAAAAACAAATATAATAAACTTATAATAATATCTGAAATACTTGGTGATGATACAACATTTACTCTTCAGTTTCAGTACCTGACAGTTATGAGTGTAGAGGTACACGTACAAACCCGAGGAAGCTTATTTCCAGACCCATCTTATGATAGTGTTACTGCTGTGTTTTATTGTATGCACAATGATGTGCCTAGTGATTGGTCAGTGCCAAAAGAACAAGTCGGAGTTATTATTGTGCAGTCTGATAAAGAGTGTAATGAAGAACAAGTTGACAAACATTATGTTTCAAGAAATTCTGGACTTGATTTGGAAGTATGTACTTTAGATAAAAAACTAACTGAAGATAACAAAACATGTGTTACTGGATTAACAAATGAATCACCAGTAACTCTTCTGGAAGAAGCTGATGCGTGTTCAAAACTGAGTGGAGAAAGGAATATTAACTCCTTGAAGAAACATTTACTGACAAAATGTGGTCTTCCTGGTATTATGGTAACGTACGTGAAAAATGAAATTGCTCTTTTCCAGCAATTTACTCACCTTGTTCACAGGTGAGATTTATATTCATAACTTGTATCTTCTGTTGTTATATACCCTGTTCACAGGTGAGATTTATATCCATAACTTGTATCCTGTTGTTATATACCCTGTTCACAGGTGAGATTTATATCCATAACTTGTATCTTCTGTTGTTACTCACCTTGTTCAAAGGTGAGATTTATATCCATAACTTGTATCTTCTGTTGTTTTCTTGATTTTATTCTCAAATTGAATTAAAGCTATAAAATCTGAACACAAATGTTGTAGCTATTGTAGCTTGTTTTAAGAAGTTTAATTGTTTTTCTTCTTATATATGATAAATTCATAAATCATCATTTTCTATAAAAACTATGAGTAGTTTGTAGATAAGAATTTCTAGAGAGAAAATGTAATTAGATAATTATTAATAATACTCTCCACTCGAGTTTGAATGTTATCCATCAAATATATAGCCATTTTGTATGATTGCTTTCTCGTTCGATTTTCAGTTGGCCACTAAACCATTTTTGTATGCTGATCCTGAGATAGTAGATATGTACATAAACAGATGTTAAGAAATTTAATCTTTTTGAGCAAGTTATTCCCTCCCACACCCTCTAAATTTATGTATTTCTAATTAGTTATGCAGTTTAGTTAACATTTTACTAAATTGTCTGATAAAGTTACTCATTCCTTGGAGTTGAGAATGGATGGTATGGTTTTTGTAATGTATTTTTGTAGTTACAAATTTTAACCCTTAGATACCTACTCTATACATAATATAGCTACATACTATTTAGTCTGTTTATACCTAAAGGCACCATTACCAAAGTCCTACTGTTTTTTTTTCTTCTTATTTGTTTCTAGTCATTTGTAAAAATCAAGTTTATTATCAAGAGGAGTTGTCAAAGTAACAGACAACTTAAAGATTGTTAAAGTGGCAAGTTCATTTCTGGTCAGATGTAATGTCCAAAGTTACTCCAAGGTTCATGGGCAAGAGTAACAGTGTTTTCTACTTGTATTTAAGGTGTGAAAATTGGTCAGACTACCTAGGTCCTAAAATGACTAAAATCAATTATCAGGACCATTCAGAGCTCAGTTATTATACTGCTTCTTTGTTTATAATTCAAGTTATGCAAATAAAACTTAGAGACAAAATGATTCAGGAAGGTATGTTTATGCAGAGGTTACATGAATATTTTGTTTACCAATATGTTCTTCCAAGTGAAGATAAAAAATAATCAGTGTATGTTTAAGCTGAATAAATTCTCTCAGAGATTTAAAAGATATTAAAATAAAAAACACTGTAATAATTCTATGAAAAGTTGTCACTTACTAATGCAGGTTTGAAATACCACTCTGTTGCTTTCATGTGAAACTAATATAGTCTGTATATTCTCTCTCTCTTTAGTTGGGATCCAGACATTCTAGTAGGTTATGAAGTTCAGATGTTATCATGGGGTTTCCTGCTGGAACGAGCTACGCACCTGAAATATAACCTATGTTCACTAATATCTCGTGTTCCAACTAGCAAGGGTAGCCATTTCTCTACTGATAGGGATGAATATGGAGCAGATCACATGTCTGAAATTCATCTAGAAGGGCGCGTGATTTTAAACTTGTGGAGATTGATAAGAAAAGAAGTAAGTTTTGTAATTAAGAAGTTCCTTTTAACCTTTTGTGCATGGGTTAGAGTCAAGGTGCATATGCCACAACCATTCACAGAGTACCATTCAACATGTTATTGTGTATTTGATGTCAGCTGTTCATTCTACCTTACATTTCTGGTTTAGTTCTTGGTAAAGAAGAGTAAATATCAGATACAGTATACAGGGATATTGAAAAAAACTGTAAATATGCATTTTGGAGGCTCTAGAGCTTATGTATGATGGACAAAGGTATTTTATTCTTAGATTTATGTAAAATGTACAAGTCTGTTGTACACACAAAACCAAATGTGTTATAAAAATACTTGCACTCAAGACAAGTCTGTGAATTAATTATGACAGTGTGGTTTAGACTTTGACAAGTTAGTGTGTAAGATGATATTTGTGTGAGATTTATGTAAAATGTACAAGTCTGTTGTACACACAAAACCAAATGTGTTATAAAAATACTTGCACTCAAGACAAGTCTGTGAATTAATTATGACAGTGTGGTTTAGACTTTGACAAGTTAGTGTGTAAGATGATATTTGTGTGTGCCACATTTCATGTACATACACATAGTATATTCAGAAGTATAGTCTTCATTCCTCCATATTCAGTTAATGAGTCTAATAATATTTTCTAGACCTGCTAGTTTAGTGTTGGCACAATTTTATTATTGACTAAATCTGTCACTACTGGCTTGTGTGGGAAGTATCTGGTTGTAACATTTTTGAGTAAATATATTTCTTTATAATGTTATAATTAATATCAATTACATATGGAACTAAATATTTATTTATTTTTTGATAATTATGTTAATTATTATACAGAACTAATTTATTGTGATTACTATTATGTTCAGTGTTGGGCATGTTACTAGACAAAAGTAATGACGTTACTTTGGCTGTTACCTGCTAAAAATGGTAGTGTTGTTACCAAAAATGTTACTTATTTAATGAGTAACGATTCATTACTTGTTATTTTTCAAACAGATACCTGCATTCTGTGTATAAAACATGCACTGTGTACATCGTATATTATATGTACAGAACTGAACTACAAGCATTGAACTCAAGACAAAAAATGTATTATACATTGAGAGGTTTAGAATAGCAATTAAAGGAGCTACTTATATTTTTCCATTATAATATTCAAAGTAAGAGTGACAAATGACTTACCCAATACAAGAAAAAGGAATACAAATGACTAAAGTAACTAATAAGTAGCCTATCAATTAGTGTGAAATATACACCTGGAAAAAAGTTAAGCACCCCCGTGTTTTTTTCAAGCGATTCAGATTCGACGTTCTTGTGACTGATTATAAATTACCATTCAATCTAAACG